>NW_004524636.1:4784878-4795079 GCF_000260255.1 Octodon degus
ATGAGAAAGAAAGAGTCAATACAAATGATATAAAAGGAATATGGGCAGAAGTAATAGCAGAAAACTTCCCAAATATGGGGAAACAATTTGATATTTAGGTAACCAAAGCATATAGAACTCCAAATAACATCAACCTAATTAACAGCACACTCAAACATATAATAATGAAGATTTCAGAAATTCAGCACAAGAACAGTATACTAAAAGCCACTAGAGAAAAGAAACATCACATTTTAAGGAAAACCCATCAGAATAATGGCAGATTTCTCTTCACACACCATCAAGTCAAGAAGAGCATGAAGCAAAGTACTTCAAGTCTTCCAAGAAAATAAATTCCAACACAGACTGATATACCTTGCAAAACTCTCAAGTTTAATGGAGAAGTGAAATACTTCCATGAAAAAGAACAACTAAAGAATTTCGTGACGACAAAGCCAACCTTACACAGACTACTAAAAGATACCCTAGAGAGGGATCAAAATGACCACAACTCCAGAAATGAGAATGGAAAGAACCCACCAAATAGGGCAAACAATTAAATACAGGAAAAAGGAGTATACAACAGCAGGTAAATAACATGTCAAACATAAGTCAGTACATCTTAATCATAACTATCAATGTAAATGGACTCAATTCACCAATTAAAGGAAATAGACCAGCAGAGTGGATTAGGAAGCAAAATCCAACAATATGTTGTGCAAGACTTCGTCTATCAATTGGTGGGTTTATCTTCATAATTTTGTCCAGGTGGTGATTTCAATAGTTCCATGATTTGTGCCTCAGAAACATAATGGTTTTCATGAACTATAAATAATGCTTTTTCCTGGCTTTATGTCTTATTGACTTAGAAATAAATTTTCTGCAATATTAGAATTCAGTGTAGATACTGCCAAAGTCCTTATAAATTTGAATTTTGGGAAATTAGAGAAATCATGTACTAAAATAAGAAAAGGTATTCTATGCTTGAAATATATCGATTAAAATAAGTGTGTATATTTTTCTCAAATTATGGAATTATTTTAAAGAAAAAGTCATTTAAATAACATTCCCATTGTTAAATGATAAATTATCTTCTAATTCTAGAGAAGTACATAAGAAAACTAAGAAATCTTATTGGTGAATACCACTTTTGTGTTATGTTCTAGATAGTTCTTTAAAATAGGTATTTATTTGATGGATCTTCATTTGGCCTCCAGTCTGTTTCTTGATTTTGAATTTGTTTTTCTTTTTTGTATTAATGTTTAGGTTTGGATTTTGGTAATGTAGCTTTTACTATTTTTTTTTTTTTTTTGGCAGAACCGGGGATTGAACTCAGGCCCTTGCGCTTGCAACTTTTACTATTTTTAATGTAAAAATATGTGCCCTTGTATATATCATTCTTTTGTTGTCAACACTGATGTGGTCTGAAATTGCACATTTTTTCTTATTTATTAAATCCTAAAATCTTATGAGTAGATTTCAGACCACTGTTCTTAATCCTTAATTTTGTTTTTAATTCAGTAAGACTTTCTGATGTGTGTATATGTGACATGCACAAAAATCTTTACTGCTCTCTATCTTGTCAATTGTATGAAAGTTATGAACATAATGCATTTTTAATTTTATATAAAAAATAGAAAATTCTGTAATTTAACTTTTAGTTAGAACATCTTATATGCACAAGATGCTTAAAGCAATGGTCCTGAGAATCTTCACCAGGTTTTTGAAACTAGCAGTTAATTGGTTGGATTCTCACCCTGACTAACTATATATGCTGATACCTGTGAACTAAGCAATTGCATCGAGGATAGCAACGTGTAATACTAGGATCATGCTTGGAATGCCTGCCATTCTGGTCTTCTAAATACATACTGATTCTAATGTCATATCAGTTACTGTTATACTCTTTCTCAAGTAAATGCTTGTTTAAAAAAAGGTAATAAAAGAAAAAAAGAGACAAGAAAAAAATGTCATAGGACTGTCCTGCTACAATGTTGTATATGATTAGATTTCTAAATTTCTGTGTAAAAATGTGTAATTTTTTATATTTTAATTTTTAACTTTTACTTTTTTTAGCATTCTATGGGGATTTAAAGTTCAACATATCAATGATTATTGGAAAATATATGCTCCATGTTATGTCTAAGGCATTTGATATTAAGACAGATAGTGATGTTAAGCTCAACTGCCTATGTTACAGAGTAATGATATCATTAAGCTTCTCTTCTGGAGAGTTAACAACTTAAGTTTGCAGACCAAAAAATTAAAGAAAAAGAAGGGTTACAAGGATAGCCAACATTTTGGCTCTAGCCCTTCAAGGTCAGTGAGGACTCTGGATGTAAGAGAATATGTACTGTAACATCATGTAACTCAGTGGGGTCCCAAATTTTCTGTTCAAGGACATTATGGGGCCACAGAGGAAAGTGATTGATGATGTACAGTGTGCCTAAGGAGAGTCACATAGAGAGAAAACATTCTCTCAGGCTTTCACAGAGAGCAAATTGGTCAAGCAATGTCTGTGACTCATCCAGATGGTTGACACTGATGAAAGATCTACAAACTGCAGTACAGGGTTTCAGGATAAATCCTGAGGGAATTTGACTGAACTTATCAGATACAAAAGTTACATTTTTTGCTATATAGGTCTTGCTTTATCTTGGTCTTAACCGTCCAGCATAAAAGTATAAACGTGAGGTATAAAAAGTAAAACCATATTAATATGCTGAGCTGTAAAAGACTCAAGCCAACAACTTCTGACATTGCCAGTCATGTGGGTAACCCACTACTATTATGGACTACTGGACTATATTGGATTATTTTGCTGAATTTATGCACCTACAATATTTGAATGGTAATGAAATACCCATCTCTGACAAAACTAAACAAAAAAGGGAGATATAAATGAAGGACTATTTTGTAGTGAAAAAAATCTGTATATACAAGATAGGATAGATATACAACTACTTTCTCTTAATTCAATGAGAAGAAAGAGTTGTACTAATAGTGTTTGGACAGCATATCATGTCTGCATCTTGTACTATGAATAACCACTACAAAGACAACAGTGTGCAATGTATTAATTATTGTAACTGTCCTACTAACCTGTTTTGAATCTTTCTCATTGCTATTTCTTTCTCAATAAAATTAATTAAAAAATAAAACATTTTGAAGATTTTTTTTCTTTGATCCCAAGACCTTGTACATGGGAAGCACTTCATCTACCCTTGATCTATACCCTGTTCCTGTGATTTAAGGATTTAATCAGTTGTTGTAGAAAGCATTATTCCATCTGGGAGCATTTACATTTTAAATATTTTCTATCCAAAGGCCTATTTAGATGCCTGTGCATATTTACTATTGATTTCAGGCATATTGGTATTGGATGGGGTAAGAGAGAGATTTGGGGAAAGGATGCTACCTGTGGCCCAAGGCTCTACATACAGCTTTTCCAGGAACCCTCAGGCTGTCTAAGGCCTGGAGGATAGAGTCTTCCAAAGGGCTGGATTTTCATGTAGTTTCTGAAATTTCCACTTGTTTTTGGGAACTGAGATCATTGGAAATTAGATTAATCTTCCAGCTAAAAGACAAAGGCAGAAGAAAACTCCAGACAAATCCAATGAAACTCACTTGGGTCTTTTCCAAAGCAAGAGACCTTGAATGCTACAGAAATACTGCATGTTCATTTCTGATCACTGTGTTTACCATGAACTTATCCTTTTCAGAATCCTTTATCAATTTCCAAAGTTTAACATGCTGATGAGAAGAAGCTATGGTTAAACTGATAAAAATACCACCCCGTGAGAGCGATTATTTCTATAGTGCTTTATAATGATAATTCTGCAGGGTAGCCTAAGGAGGGTGGAAGAGAAAGTAAGACTGGGCAAAGAGCCTGCTGAGGCTGTTTGGAGTGACATGCTGCATGCTCAGGTATAAGATTACTCACTGGTCTTCTCTGTGAGATCTTTAGTGAAACTGATAATTCTCAGTCTTGCATTTTCAAAGGGCATGGAGGTGAAAGTGAGGTTGTCTTGTGTTGGGTTCTTCTGAAGTGAAACTTTGCAGGTAAATTGGGGATTGCTCTTGGGGACAGGGTAGCTAAAGGACAGGGGGCAGGAAAACCTGAGGGAGAGTAAAGTTAGGGAAAGGTAGAAGTTTTATGTTTTTGTCTGCTTCATCTTATTTTTTAATATATTTGGTAGTTGCAGAGTTGCAGAGTCTCCCTACACATCTTGGACTCATGGTGATCCTCCTACTTTCAGTCTCCTCAGTGCTGGGATTACAGGCATGTGCCATCATGCCCAGACTCTGTCTGGCTCAACCTGCCCTTGGGGTGAGGCTGGCATGGCATCTGGTGCCAGGGATTGAGCCACAGTCCCTGTGCTTGCCTGGACTGTGCTTGTCTAAGCTTGCCTAACCAGGAACTTTAGTCTGCTGAGCTATCTCACTAGCCCCATGCAGTTTTAAATAGGGCAGTCAGAGGAAGCCTTGTTGAGAAAGTGACAAATCAATAGCATGTGAAAATGGCAAGGAAGGTCTTGTAAAATCTGGGCAAAGAACTTTTTTGGTGGATAAGAGGGCATATTCAAAGACTGCCTGCCAGTATACTTGGAGTATTGGAGAAAGAATTAGATGAATGTGACTGGAACAGGAGAAACAAGGGCAAGAAAGAGAAAGAAGCCAGAGAAGTCATGGAGGCAGGAGGAGACTGGGTGATAGAGGTAGGTCATGGAAGGCTTTTAGGCCATATTAGTGAGCTAGTGGAGTAACATAACAAGAACTTGTTACTGTACTCTAGCAAATAGCTCTGAATGACTGCAGGTAAGGGCAACCCAGTTAGGAACCACATCTCTAGAAGATTCAGCGAATGTTTATGCATATTTGTTTTTCATTATTGTTTGTTTTTATTATTATTATTATTATTATTATTAATTTTGTATTTTAGGGAAGGGTCTACAGGGTGTTCAGGGTCTCACTACTAGATTGGACTCATAGTGATACACCTGTTCACAGCCTCCCAAGAGCTGGTATTACAGGCACGCTCTACCATGCCCAGTCTCAATTGACCTATCAGGGCTCTACCTTTTTAGCATGCCCTGGGGGTGGGGCTGGCACTGCAGTCCCAGGGATCGAACCTCTGGCCCCTGCATCTGCTTGCAGGTGCTTTAATCCGCTGAACTACTTGGCTGGCCCTTCCTTATTGTTTAATGACTGATTAACTACTGTGAAGCTTGTCTCTTTTTTTGTCAGATCGTTTTTCCTCCATGTTGTATTTGTGGCTGTTTTTTTCTTTGGTAGTGGCTGCATAACAGTTAGGCTTTTAGATGATCATGTGGTGATGAGTTGGTAAGTCTGTGTGAGGGGGACTGGGATAAAGTATTGAAGCAATTTTTTAGAACAAGATTAGGGATTTCTCCCACTCCCCCAGGCTATAATTCTTTGATCTAAGCAACCATTTGTGTAGATTATATCATACTCAAAAAAGAGGGTCTAAATTGCACCTCATCAAATCTTTGCTTTTGGTTAACTTTGCCATGAATGCACAGTGACCCCACAAAAATCTTCAAAATCTTGGGAGCAAGAAATAAAATGAAATACATATTAGAGTTGTATATAATATTGGGACTGTTACCATAGTGTTCACAGCCTAAGGAAAAGCAAACTTTTCCTGATGACATGACTCTTGTGCTTATTTGAACACTGTGCAACAATGAAGTAGAATTGTTGGCTGAGACTAGGAGTTTTTGGAAGACTTGCTTTATCTTGTTTGGTTCCTTGCCCATTTCTAATTGACAAGTAGTTGTCAGTCATTTGCTGTACTTGGAAAAGTTCTCTTCAAACCTAGCAATTAAAGTTTCTGAGAGACCAGTTTTTAAAGCTTCTAACTTGTTTGCAATCCAGACATGCTTCCTTCCATTGTGTGCTTTTCATATATCAGACACTTTAGAGAATGCCTCAGCTCCATTGATGTTTTTCTGACATTGTGCATGACAGAGTGACTTTAGAAAACCAGAATGTCTGGATAAGAGGAAGCAGAAACTGCTTGGGGCACAGGTGTATTTCTCAGAGCTCGGCCTGTTTCTGGGCATTGTTGTTTTAAACAAATTCAACAGGCAGGGTATTGCCCTACCTGGGCTTCTTTTCCTGTCTTACTTTTACAACTTGTGCTACCAAGGAAGGAGAGATGTCTTTTTGTAAGGCATTTTAGGTCCTGTTCATGAGGATAAAGGGATGTGATTTGTAGGGATAATGCCCATAATGATTATATTAGAGGACCCAACTCTGCCTACCTCTATAGTCCATATGAATCTCCAGTCACTGAGCAGATTGGGTTGCTGTGCTGACTTTTGGGGGGTAGCTATTAACAAAGCAAAAGACAGAATGGGTCAGGCTTTATCCAAACTAGCAACTGTAGTGGTTTTCTGAAAATGTAACTTGTGTTGGTCATGCAAAGCAGGACTTGGAATGGTCTAGTATGTGAAGTATTCATGCTTGCCTGGTGGAATAAGTTCTCTGAGTTTTCTCATAAGAAAGATCTGAATGGGTTGGCTTTCTGAGACCTGATTGGAGAGGTTCACCCTCCAAAGATTCTTCAGGGAGTGCAAGACCAGTCCTTAATGGGCTACTACTGCCCTTTGGCTTTCTTCCACTTGATAGTATCAGGGCTCAAAAGACATCAGAAATTTATTGTCCTTTGAAAGACTAGCTTTCCAATGAAGAACAACTTTGTTCAGTTTTGTAATTTAGCTACTATCTCTGAGAATGGTGGGGAGAAGTAAGGAATTTATTAGTCACTACCATAAAGGTCAAGGATGAGAAGAAAATCAGTGATGTGAAGTGATTATTTTAAGGAGAAGACACTGAAAGGTGGGGGAGGTGCATGGAACCCTAGAGAATGCCGTCTTAGGGCCAGGCAAAGACAGAACATGGTAGTGGTCACTGTAATTTTATCAGTCCATAGAGAGTATCTGATGTAAAGTACTGCTTAATAAATATTTGTTCAGTGACTGAACAATATATGGCTACTAAGGCCTAGGAACTAGGAAAATCAGAGATCTATGGATGAGAGAATGAAAAGATGCAACCATGTAAAAAATCACAGTAGGATCATCTGGCACTTTGGCTGAACTTGGTTGCTGGACATCTTTGATGGCCTCAGTGAAAGAAGTAATGGGAACAGGTCCAAAGAGCAGATGGTACCAGGCTCAGAAATCACTGTGCTTTGAGGATGTAAAGAGTGAGCTGTTGACCATTTAAAAATGATGGAAAATATAGGAAAGCCTAATGTAAAGTAGTATATAAAAACCTCCCTGGATTGCTCTGTCCCTAAATTTACCTCTAAATAGATACTATTAACATATAGTGCTATTAGATTGACCAATATGAACTATTTCATTGATTAAAACATTTGAATATTGACTATTTCCTAAGGTTCAAAGTACATTATAGTTCTCTGAAAATAGATGGTCACTTTCTCAACAGTGGGAGAAAGGAAGAAGAACATGCAAGAGTAGCTTGTGAAGATGGCAGAAGTGAAGTAAAAGTTTAAGGTTTTAAAATTTAACTAGAAAAAAATAACTAAAAACTTATTTTTTAGGATAAGGGCAACTTAACATATTTTTACAAGCCACAAAGTGGAAGGAAGGTGGATGATAGTTGCTTCATAGGGCCAGGAATGTGAAAATTGTTTTGCCATCCATTGATTTGGGAGCGTGCTTTGCTCCGCCAGTTCTGGGCAGCTGGGCAAGCTGCTGTGCAGGGACTGCAGGGTGCCAGATCCTGGAAAAACAGCTCCTTTTCTGTGATTTCTGGGGCCCAGTGAGCTTTCTCCTCCTGGGCTTTGCCCTGGAGATGAACCCAAACAGCTTGGAAAGGAACATGCTGAGGCTCTTATCAAGGAAAGAATCGTATCTGTAAACAGGCTGTTGGAGTGATTTGAACTGGACCTCAAGGTAGGAAGCAAGATGCCTTTTGTTTATTTTTTGAGTGGAATTTTTGTGGCCCAATCTGCAGACATTAGAGAGTTTGCTTCCCCATCTGGAAGACCACTGGAATATTGAGATGAGTGTAGTTAGCCTCCAGATGTCTCTAGGGAGCCTACCAGGACTCAGATATTTAAGTGCAGTCACCATGGAATTCCTGTCACATGAAAGTAAGCAGCAGAAAGGAACATGGTTAGTATTTGTTTTGTTTCTTAAAATAATAGGAGAATAGGTGCTTATCAAGCCTCTATTGTATTAACTCAATCAACTTAAGTTATGATCAGTGAGATTGGCATCTAGGTTTCTACTGCACAAGTGAAAAAAAAAAAAGATCTTAAAAGCAAAACATGATCGTGAAAGAAACCCAAAATTTCTTCAGAGGAAGGCTGTTTACCCTGTGCTTATCCCATGCAGAAGAATTACACCCTTTAATCAGTTACAGAATGCAGCTAAAAATGGATTAGACACTTAAGTTTAAGACTTGAAATGTTGTAACTATAGAAAAAAATATAGTGGAAATCCTTGAGGATTTTGGAATGGGCAAAGATTTTTTGGATAAGACCACAAAAGCATTATTCCATGCAGATTACTGGATCAGCACAATTAAAAATTGATGGCAAAAGACACCACAGAAACTATGCAAATATATGATAATTAAATTATGTCCTCTTAAATATTCAATATGTCACAGATGAAATTGGAGAAGAACCAGCTTCTACAATAAAATGACGATGCTAGCACAACATACCAGAGCCTATGAGACAAAGAAAACCTCTACAAGAGGGAAGTTTATGGCTGTGAATTCCCACATCAGAAAACAGAGCAAGTTCAAATAAATAACCTAACAATGCAGATCAAGGTCCTAGAAAAACAAGAAAATCCAAACGCAAAGGTAGCAAAAGGAAAAAAAAAATGTCAAAATCAGTAGAAATTAAGACAAAACCCCCCAAGAGTTGGTTGTTTGAGAGATTAAATCAGAATGTTGGTGTATCCAGCTTCATAAAACAAAAACTAATGGACACAAAAGGACAGATAGACAAACATCAATGCAATAATAGTAGTGGACCTCAGCATCCCACCCTCAGCCCACTACACAAGACAACCAGACCAAAAATTAACAAAGAAATACCAGAGTTAAACCACAAAATTGAAAAATCTGTTAAATTGGATTTAACAGATATCTAGAATATTTCATCCAACAAATTTTTCCAGAAGCATAGAGAATTTTTTCCAACATGGACCATATCTTAGGTCACATGACATGTTTAAATAACTATAAAATAATTGAAATAATTATTTCCATACTATTGGATCATAGTGAAATGAAGCTAGAAACCAACAACAAAAGAACCTTTAGAAACGGCACAAAAATGTGGAATCAAATGGTACATTATTGAATAATCAATAGATCATGGAAGAAATTAGGGAAGAGGTAAAAATGTTCCTACAATCAATTAGCCTAACATGCCAAAACCTATGAGACAACATGAAAACAGTTCTAAGAGGGACACTTATAGCTGTGAACAGAAACATTAGGATTGAAAATGCTGCAAATATGACCTATTGATGCATAAACAAGGTTGATAAATCTTTAGCTAAACTTACTAGAAAAAGAGGAAGAAAAGATTCCATATACATAGAATTAGGAATGGAAAAAGCAAAATCACAACTAACCCTGGTGAAATACAGAGATTAAAAAGGCTAATGAAAAACTTAAACTCCAATAAATTGGAGAACATTCAATGGAGAAACTGCTAGACATATAAGAATTGCCAAAATTAAGGCCAGTGAGATAGCTCCGGAGACTAAGCACTTGCTTTGGCTTAGGGTCAAACCCTGGTCCCACATACCATGCTGGCCCTGCCCCTAGGGTGCGCTGAGCCAGAGACAAGTGGTGACACACACCTGTAATCCCAGCGCACAGGAGGCTGAAAGCAGGAGGATCACAATGAGTCTGAGCTGCATAGTGAGACACTGTACAAAATAGATAAATGAAGAAAAAAGAATTACAAAAATTAAAACAAGGTATAAAAACTGAGTAGACCAATAATAGGCAATGAAATAGAGGCAGTAACATCAATGGAGATGATCATGTGGTTTTTAATTTTTGCTCTATTGACAAAGTGTATTAAATTGATAGATTTTCAAATATTGAACCATCCTTGCATCCCTGGGATGAGTCCTACCTGGTCATGGTGTATGATCTTCTTGATGATTTGCTGTATTCTATTTGCTAGGATTTT
>NW_004524636.1:4799875-4811338 GCF_000260255.1 Octodon degus
CCCCCCTGATAAAAAGACTGAAGATTAAAAGTGACAGATATATTCTGCTATTTGATAGGTGTAACAAATATTGTCAAAATGGCCATGTTACCAAAACTGATATATAAATTTGATACAATCCATCAAAATATGAGCACTAATCTTTTCAGATTTAGAAAGGAATCCAATTCTGAAATTGGTATGTAACCAAAGGAGACCTAGAATATGTAAAAGACATCCCGGGTAACAAGAGCAAATCAGGAGGCATCATCGTCATAGATTATCTCCCAATCACACAAGTTATAGTTCAATGCTACATTGACAAAACAGCATGGTACTGGCACAAGCACCAGCCGTGTGGATCAGTGGAACCAAGTAGAGGATGGAGAAACCAACTGAGGCACATTCATCCACCTTATCTTTGACAAAGTAGCTAAAACCTATGCTGGAGAAAAAGATAGTGCCCTAAACAAATGGTTCTGGAAAAACTAGTGATCCATATGCAGAGGAATGAATCTAGACCTGTAGTTTTCACCTTATGCTAAGATAAAACTAAGATGATTCAGAGACATAGATATTAAAATAGAAATGATCCTCTGGAAGACAAAATAGGCAAAATGCTCAAGGAAATAAGTACAGGTAGAACATCTTGAACAAAATCTCTATTGGACAAGAAATAGCACCACGAATCAACAAATGGGATTATATGAAGTTAAAGAGCTTCTTCACAGCAAAGGAAATAAAAAAAAAGAGTGAAGAGACAACTTACAGCCTGGGAGAACCCTTTGGTAGCTCTCCTCAGACAGAGGACTAATATCTAGAATACATAAAGAACTCAAAAGAATTAGAGTCCCTGAAACAAACTAACAAAAAAAGCCAATTAAAAAGGGAAATGAATGAAATTCTCAAGAGAGGTACGAATGGACAACAAATGCATGAAGATAAATCCAGCATCTTTGAACATTAGAAACATGAAAATCAAAATAACATTGATACTCCAGTAAAAATGACCATTATTTGGAATTCAAAAACAAAAAATGCTGGAGATTGTGAGGAAAAAGGAACGCTTTACATTGGTGGTGGGAATGTAAGCAAATACAATTTATGGATATCAGTAGGATTTTCCTCAGAAAACTAAAAATAGGTGTTCCATTGGTTCGGTTTCTACTCTTTGTAGGTATTCTTCCCAAAGAATTAAAGCTGTCATATTATAGTGACACATGCATACCCATGATTATAACAACACAACTTAAATAGTTAAATTTCAATGTCCATGAATAGATGAATGGATAAAGACAACGCAGTATGTATACACAATTGAATACTACACATGCACAAAGAGGTATAAACCTGGGTCATTTGTAAAAATATGGTTGCACCTTGAGACCATAATACTGAGTGAAATAAGTCAGACACACAAGCTTAAACATGGCATGGTTTTTCTCACATGACAGATCCAAAGTATAAAGGATTTAACAAACAAAATCAAAGATAATAATAAATAGGGAGGTAGATCTTGTGCAATAGGAAGTGGCTCAAAGGCTATAGGGGGCAAGGAGAAAGGGAGGAAGGGGAGGTAAAAAGGATGAAGATGTGATATGTACATGTACCAACTCCCCACGATGAGTATGGATGGCATTATGTATTAGTTATGTTTCCTATCTAGATGCCCCACCAAGGCCACTGTGCTCATAGGTGGGGCCTTTTGGAGGTGACTGGATCTTTGGTGGGTGATGCTCATTGCTGGATCAATCCATAATGGGTTTATAGCTGATGTGATATTGGGAGGTGAGGCCTTGGGGTAGGAGGTGGTCACAAGGCACGACCTACAGGAGTGTCTCCTTCCTCTCCCTTGATTCCCTCCATGTTTCCTCTAGCTCAAGGAAGAGCAGGCCTGCCTTGGAACAAGCTACAGATGAAAGCCTCTACAAACTGTCAGCCTGTTATGGCTTGTGTCTAGTTGTCCTCACAAAGCCTTATGCAGTCATGGGATGTCTTCTAGAGTTTGTGATTGATTCTTGATCCAATGCTGGGATTGCAGGTGTGAGTGCTACAGCCCTGCCCTTGGGTGGGTAATCTGTGTTACAATGTAAGGAGGGGAGAGATAGGCTAGCTAGCTGCTGGAGCTGCTGTCCTTACTTTTGCTTTTGCTTTTTTTCTGCTACCATGAACAGCTGCCCTCTGCCATGGGCCACTCTGCCTTGGAATCAGCTGAGTATGGACCAAAACCTCCACTAACTGTGAGCTAAATAAACCTTTCCTTCCTTCATTTTGGGTGTTGGATATTTGTACCAGCAATGAGAGGAGAGTAACTGAGACACAGGCAGAATAAACCTCTCCTCCTTCCACTTGTGGGTGTACAGTATTTTTGTCCTTGCAATGAGCAATAACTTAGACAGTATTTAAAACATGCACTATAACAAAAGAGAAAGCAGTCTTAAAGGCAGTTGGTAGCTAAGAGAATCCTGAGCTTTCCAGCTTCTCAAAGACTTGGCTTGAGTGGTGTACTTCTCTACAAGTCCTTCCTAAGCCAAAACTTTTTTGCAATTACATTTTATTAGTGAGCTCAGCTCTGCTAATAAAATGTGATATTTAGATTCTTTAGAGATCATAACAGTTCCTTTAAGAGTGGAGTTTATAAACTCTGGAAATAGGTGTGAACGCCAATTATCTGACCGGTGACTTAACCTTCACTTTTTGTACTTTCCTGGATCGGATGAATGAATCATTTGAATTGAGTGCCAGGGGCTCAATCCAGGGAGCTGGCTTTGAGAAAGATTTTTTGTTTGTTTGATGTTGGATGCCTCGTCCTGACCTATGAAGAGACATAGTTTGTGGTAAGATAAAATGGGACTGTTGCGTGGTGGCCCATGCCTGTAACCCCAGCACTCAGGAGGCTAAGGTAGCAGGATGGCTGTGACTTCAAGGCCAGCCAGAACTGCAAAGCAAGACATTATCTCAAATAAAAAAAGAAAAAAAAAGATTGTTTATAACAACTAGATACAAAAAAGTCGAAGAAGTGGTCAACAGATGTAAAACACAATTAGCTGAATTAAAGCAAAATAAACAAAAATAATAAGCAGTACTGTTTCAGCTTCTTATGCTCTTTGCTATTTATCTTTTATTTCTTTTTCCTTTTAGCAGTATTCCATTTATTACTTCCATAATTTGTATCCCAAGAATAGGTGACTTGGTGCAAGGAGATATTTAGAAATTGTAGTGCGTACTGTCTTTAATGTGAAACAGGGGCTTCCAGTTAAGAGACAATGAAATGGGAAAATAGCCCAGTGGTTGTGAGAACATTGAACTTGCAAAGGGTGCCTTTTGGATTCCAGAATAATTCACACATGTCAGAGATAAGAATGGGGGCCTGATTCTCAGACAATGTCTCTGGTTTGCCTGCCTAATCTTCTAGGCTTGGGGGCTGACTCCACCTGCTGGAGCTGATAAACTGGGGTTGGTATGTGGCCTCTGGTGATGGAATCTCTGGGAAGAAGTTAGGATACCTGAAAATCCCAAAACAGCCATCTGAGACCCAGCAGATTTGTTAGCTGGTAGAGCTCACGGTAAAGCTGTTAGAGCCTGTATTTGGATTTATACAAGACGCTGAAAGACAGGTTTGTATTTTCCATTGATGTAGAATTTATTACTTATGCCCTATTCATAAAGGGGTTTTGTGTGATGTGTTTGATTACTAGTGTACCAAAGATGGGTGGCAGATACTTAATAAACATGTGTTGGAGTAAGAGACCTTCAGGGATGATTTCTAGGTTAGTCTTTACTGTTCTATGTTCTTGTCATGGAGTTGATCTGCTCAATACATAAAATTTTCCAAGATCGTACTGAAGAAGTCTCTTCTTAGTTTTCTCATCCCTCTGCTCCTCTTTGGCAGGCACAATAGCACAATAGCATGTATTTATGTTTTTCCTAATTGAGACACATCAGGAAGTGGTGGGCACTCACCTGTTGTTACGTGTGTTGGGCTACCCAGCATGAGTTGTATGTGTGTGTGTGTGTGTGTGTGTGTGTGTGTGTGTTTGTTTGTTTATGATTTCACAATTCTGATAAATGCACAACATGTTAGAAGCACATTTTTTTTCTTTTATAAAATTAGAAGGAAGCTAGAAGTTATGTACAATTAGAAGCAATTATAAGCTTTAGAAAATATGAAGCTTGAATCACTCTCTGGCCAAGAAGTGAACTGTGCTTGCAACACAATCTAGTAGCTGGATAAAGTGGTCTACCTTGTGAGGGACCTGATGTTTTAGAGTGGCACCCAGCCCTGTGGTCTTTTCAGTGGAGTGCGGTGGTGGCAGACAGAAAGGACTCCATCAGTGGAAATGGAATTGGATTTTTCTGAATGCAAACTTTTTAATTCTCTGAATCCACCTTAGCTCCAAGTATTCAGTTGAGAGCAGAAAAAACAGTAACTGGGAAGATTCCGAATCACAGGCCGGGCAACTATATCTTTCATCTGCACTTTCTGAGGGGAGGGAGGGAATTCTAGTAATCAAGGAGGGAGGATTGTGTAGAAAGGGAAGCAACAGGTTTGACAGTCTGTGGTGCAGGTCTTGGGAATTACCAGGAAACCCTTACGCCTTTGTTGGGGATTTCCCAATAAAGTCACTATCTCTTAAAATGTGATAGTCCCTCCACGTGTGAGCAGACACTTCTAGGGTTTCCACCCATGTGGGGCAAATATTTACCTGACAGGACATGCTGCCTCAGTAGTACTCTATCTGCAGCCCCTGGATCCCTTTAGGAAACAGGTCTGTTCAACCGTTATTCTCTTAGCATTTCAGCTGGTTTTCTGACAACCAGCGTATTTTTCTCTTCTGGAAATCTTGTTGGTATAGAAACACAAGATACACACAGGAAAGTGTGTAAATCCTAGGTAGCCATCCTCCTTAATTTCTACAAAGTGAGCATTTGTACTAAGACAATTTCAAGTCAAGAAAGCACAGCCACGTTTCTGTTTGCTTACTTTATGCCCAATCCTAGCCATTCCCTTAAGAAAGTGGCCAATCTTCTCACATTTATCTACACAAACTTATTTTGCCTCACTGAAAATTTCAGATAAATGGAAATATATAGTATATATTCTTTTTCTTGGCATCCTATGTTTTTGAAATTCGTCTGTGATGTCACATGGATTGATAATTTTGTGCCCTTGTAGTATTTCTTGATACCCACAATTCATTCTGCTGCTGACAAATGTTTGGGTGGTGGCCGTTTCCAGTTTTTTGCTATCATAAACAGTGTTGCTGTTAACATTCTTGGGCATGTCTCTTGTTAGCTGTCATTCATATTTTTAAAAAAAAGCTTTAAAACTTTTTATTTATTTAGCAGTACCGAGGATTGAATTTAGGACCTTGTGCTTGTGAGGCAGGTGCTTATGCTACTGAGCTATCTCCCTGGTTCCTATAATTCCCATTTTTGTTGAGTATGTACCTAGAGGTAGAATTTATGGGCTGTAAACCATGCATATTTTCACCCTTAGGAAATAAGAAGTTTTCCAGAATGGCTACAGCAGCTGACAATTGCTCCTGAAGTCTATCAGGCTTCCTATTCTCCACAGCCTCACAGCACTGGGTGACTAGTTAATGTATGCTGGGGGGAAGGGGGCATGTAGCCTTGTTTTACCATGGCTTAGATTTTTAATACTTTGATGGCAAAAAAAAAAAAAAAAAAAGGAAAAGAAATGACAGAAACAGGGCAACATACAACAACTCATATGTTACAGATTTTCAAAAGAGGAATAGCTGATTAACAATGGTTGTTATATAGTCTATTTTTAAGGTCAAATTTGTTGCTCAGATTAATATAGTTATGCAAAATTGGAAAAATAATTGAATATTAACGTTGCTTTCAAAAAATCTTTTTTCCTTTTATCTCCTTATTTACTTTTTAAAAGCTTTTTTCTTTTTTTAAAGCATTTAGTACAGGGCCCACAGGGTCTCACTACATAGATCAAACGCGCAGTGATTCTCCTGTTTTCAACCTCCCAAGTGCTGGGATTATAGGTGCACACCACCATGCCCAGTCTCATTCGCCTCTCAGTGCACCCCGGGAGCAAGGCTGGCACGGCATTCTGGGGATAGAGCCCCGGTCCCTGCATCTGCCTAAGCAGGCACTTTAATTCACTGAGCTATCTGGCCAGTCTTTTAAATTTTTTTTTTTTTTAAAGAATAGAAGATAGTGACAGAAAAAAACAGCATTACAAATGATTCAAAATATTACTTTTTGCATTTAGGTCTCTGCTCTTTGTACATTAAAAAGTCCAACTTTTTTCTCTTAGGATTTCTGGGACTAATTTTGGTCTTTTGCATTTTTCCCCCATCTTAGAATTGTATATTTTGTTTATAGAAAAACCTGCTCAGAATAATGACTGGAATTTATGCTGACTGTACATCATCTGAAGAAATTGTTTTTGTCTCACTGAGACGGGGCTTCACTGTGCAGTTCGGGCTGCCTTTGAACTCATTTCATTGCCTACTCCAGCCTCAAACAGTGATTCTCCTGCCTCAGCCTTCTGAGTGCTGAGATTACAGGCATGTGCCACTAAGTCTGTCCAGAAATTTATGTTTTAATGGACCTTTTTTTACCCCATGAACAAAGTTACTTCTCTTTATATTTGAGCAGTTTATAGCATGTATCCATACTTACTACTTTGCAATATAATTATATAGTTGCATATATTTATGCAACATAAATATGCATTTTATTACTTTTTATTTTATTTTTATTTTTTTGGCTGGCTCAGAATGCCTTCAGGGCGTTTGGCTGGCTGGCATTGTGGGGATCGAACCACAGCAACCTGAGGATGACTACTTTGTTGAAGCAGTCACTTAAACCACTGACCTAAGGGGCAGGCCCCAACTTTTTAGAACAGTTGCAATTCTCATGTCTAATATTATTGTATTATTTTATGAGATATTTATTCAAACATTTCATATGCAGTAAAAGTTCTCTTTTTAGGTATGTAGTCCTATGAGTTTGACTACCATTTATGAATATAGTCATTTAACTACTCATAATTAAGATTCCAGATATTGCTATCACCCCAAGCATCCCAAATATTTCCTATTTCTTCTTTGTTTGAAAGTATTTGGTACAGGGTCTCACTATGCAGCTTGGACTGGTAGTGATCCTCCTGTTTTCAGCCTCCTCAGGGGTGGTATTGCAGGTGTGCACCCCCAAGCCTGGTCTCTGTAGCTGGCTCAGTGTGCCCAGGGATGGGGCATGCTGTGCTGGGGATTGAACTCTGGTCCCTGAACTTGCCTAAGCAGGCACTTAGTCCTCTGAGCTATCTCACCAGCCTTTCCTATTTCTTCCTATATTCCAAGTATTTTCTCATCCCAGCCTCTTTTAGCCACTGATATAATTTTCATTATTCATCGTTTTATTTTTTTTATCTAGAAAGAGTGATATAGTTGCACAAGTTACATAGTAGAATATTTTGTGCATAGCTTCTTTCACATTTATAATGCTTTTTAGACTCTTGCATGCTGTTGTATGTATTAGTAGGTTATTCTTTCCTGACCAGTGTTGTGCTGTGTGGATTCAGAATAATCTATTTACTGGTTGATGGTCATTATTCAAATTTTGGGGTGATTATGAATGAAGCTGCCACAAGCATTTTACAGGTGTTTGTGTATAGACATATTTCCTCATTTCTCTTTCAAAACATATAACTGATAAAGGTCTGTGTCTGGGAGAAATAAAGCACCATTCAGTGAGAAGAAAATAAACAATTCAACTTACAAATGGGTGAATGATTAGGACAGAGCCTTCAGACAAACGATATGGATGGAAATAAGCGGCAAATGCATGAAAAGATACTCAATTTTATTGGTCACTATAAATGTACAGAATAAAACCACAAGATAACAATAGACACTATTGAAAGGGCTAAAAATAAAAAAAAATAAAATGGAAAGATCAGTTTCTCCTGAGGATGTACAGCAGCTGGAACTTTCATACTTTGTTAGTGGGAATGAAGAATAACCAGGACAGCCAGTTGGGCTTCATTCACTTTAATGAAATGATACCACAAAGTATTATTGCTTTATTAAAATTACTATTCATCTTATTTATCCACATGTTTATAATTTCCATTGCTCATTTTTTTTTTCTGTGTTTTTCTCTAGGATTTTATTTCTTCCTAATTGAATAACTCACTGTATACTACTTTTAGTGATTGATTGCTGGTGACAGATTCTTCCTGTTTTTGGTTGTCTGGAGATGCATTTGCTGTTCCTGTGCTTTTCTAGGAGATCTTGCTTGGACATATAAATCTAGGCTTACCATTGTGTTCTTTTAGCATTCTAAATACTTTATTCCATTGTCTTCTGGCTTCCATTCCTTTTCTGTTAAGAAGTTAGGTATAGAGCTCATTGCTTATGTGGGTTCCCCCCCCCACCCACAGGTGTCTTACCTCTTTGAAAAATTCTTTTATTTATGTCCTAAATATTCCTCACATTTCTTATAAGAGATAAGAACATGCTCAATCTGTACTTTGCATATCTAGGAGAGCATTTGGGGGAATTTCTCAGTCTCATTTACTTTCACATCATGCTTTGGAGATGGGGAGAAGCTGATTTTCTAAATAAGAAAGATAGTAAGTATAGGGCTGAAGTGAAGCTTCCTTCTTAGAGCCTGAAGCTTCTCTTCTCCCGGAATGCAACAGTGGTCAAGTTTCTATTATTGCCATGAGGCTGCAGAAGCGAATCCTTCATCTGCCAGGTATCGTGGAGGCTGCAGGGAGCGTGGAGGAGACCTGGTGAACTGCAGGCTGGGTGCCATTGTAAGCGCTCAGGAACCACGCAGGAGAAGACCCAAAGTTTTTGAGTGAATGATGCAGCTGTTGTCAACCCCTGTCCACTCTGTCTGTATCCTGGAGTCCTGGCATCAGTTATGTAAACTGACTTCAATGCACCAGTGTTCTTGTTTTAAATTGTTTTTATTGGGGGAGAAAAAGGAAAGGGTGCTATAGAAACAGGGAGAGGGAAAATAAATCAAACACAGCTTGGCTCACATAACAAAACATGTTATTTCATGTCCCAGAATTTCCTACACGCAACTCCAGGGACTCCTTTCTATGAATGCTCTTTGTCTTATCTACCTTCTCAGAAACTGTATTGTTAAGGAGGTGAAATTACATTTTTAGAAGTGAAAACCTCATGTATCTATGTCTCATTGCTTGGATGTGCTTGCTGAAGTAACAGGAAAGAGGAAACAAGAGGTGTTTGATAGTTTTGTGTAACTAGTGACGGCTTAGTGCTGGGAATTCTTCTTTACCTCTGTGCTATACTTTTTACTGGTGCGCTCCTGGGTACTATTCTTTCCATAGCAGTGCTTCCTATTACACGAAGGTCAAAACCCACGACCCATCAGAGATCTTGGGGAAACAACAAATTAATCTTTGCCAGGCATAAATATTCCTAACACTGCACCTTAGGTAAAGTATTTACTATAGCTAAACATTATTTTCAGCAGCTGTTTCCCCCTCCTCTCCCATCTTCTCCCTCCCTCATTTCCTTCCTTCTTTTCTTTTGTGAAAGTTTTTCTCCTTACTTTATTATCTTTTGTTGTCAGCAAAAATTCTTGCTATCAGGTGTTTCAGCTGATTGTGAATCTGAAGCCTGGACCAGCGTTTCTTGTAGGACATTTTATAGTTTTTTAGCCTTTAATATATTAAGGATATACTTATATGAAATATATGTTATAAACACACTTATATTTGCAAAATGATAAGATAAGCTATTGGAAACTTTATATATGTACACACACATACATACATGCTATACACATACCTACATATATGTAAAATGTAATGTGTGTAAACATACATTATACACTGATAAACTTTTCAAATAATTTAAAGAATGCTTCTCTCAGTTGTTAGTCTTCCTGGGTAACTACAGTGAATTTTAGCTTGAACTTCTTAACCAGAGCTCCTGTAAATGAAAGGTTCTCAATATCTTTGGTATTCATGTTAGATTAATTTTTTTCCTAGGATGTATGGATTTTTTTAAAAGTATTGGAGAAGCTCTTCACAAGACCCAACTTTGGTAATTAAATACACTCATCAGACCTAAGAATATCTGAAGCAAAGGAAAAATTAAGAGGGGAAGCTGTGGCCATGTATGTATTAGGAAAGAGGGTGTTGTGTGACATACTGGGGTGAGCCAAATTAATGTGGTGCACAGAATCAAGTAGGACACAGGATCCTCCAAATGAACACTTATGAAAAGACCACAGACTTCGGAGCTTACGAGACCCCAGCTGGAAGCGACTCTTCCACCTACAGTGATCCTAAGAAAGTTTCATTCACCTAAGTGCCAGTGCCTTTGTTTCTCTATGAGAGACTCCCAGGTAATAATAGCTACATGAAGAAAAAGATAAAGATAGAAAAGATGCTAGAGAAAATAAAGAAATAAAGCAAACATCAAAGATAAGAAGCCCTAAAAATTGGAAAGAGATACAAATATAAAAGGGAAATTATTCAAAAGGAAAGAGTTACTGAGTTGAAGAGAAGGCCAGGCGGGGAGTGGGGGAAAGCGATCTGTCTAGGCATGTAAGCAGGGGGTGGTTCAACTGGACTGTGCATTTCTTCGGGTCTATGGAAAGAAGCAGATAATACTTAATTTTTGCCTCCTCTTTCAATTTATTGTACTTTTCATCTTCTTAATTTCTTATACAGTTCTTTCTTTTTTCTTCCTTCTAATTTTTCATGCATTATATCTGGCAATATGAATACCTGGTTGGAAGATAACACTATGTGTTACAACAAATATTGTGAAATTCATATTACATTGTTAAGTGAAATTATTTATTACTTGTAATTTTTTCTGTTTTAATTCTAATTTGTACTCTCTTTAAAAAAGTAAATAAAATAGAGACCAGGGAGGTAGCTCAGTGGTCTGAAACATCTGCTTAGACAAGCTTAGGCCAGCACATGAGAACGAAGTTCCATCTCCAGCACCACATGCTGGGCCAGCTCCACCCCCAGGGTGGGCTGAGCTGGCCACAAAAAACAAAACAAAACAAAAAAGGGTTACATATTGGCAACCAAGATGTCCGTCACTTGAGAAATGGATGAAAAAGATGTGATATTTTTATACAATACAGCATTACTCAGCTATAAAGAATGGGAAGGATAAGGATCATAGGGATTTGAAATGAAAGACAGTGTTCTGGGAATGAAGCAGAGTTTTAGTAAAGTGGTCATATTACAATTGGATTTGTCTTGCTGCATATAGCCACAGACTGGAATAAATAATTTGGTCTGAAAAATGACTGCAACTTTGGGATATTTTTGCCACTAATCTATCTTCAAATTATTCTCATCAAGTCAGGATTATTTATTTTTTTTTCATTTTCATTCTCATTTTTATTTTTTTCCTTGAATTTTTTTATTGGTACATTTTATATGTACATAGTGATAGCATTCATCATAGGGGAATTGTACCTTGCTTCAAA
>NW_004524636.1:4839024-4839587 GCF_000260255.1 Octodon degus
GTCCTGCTTTACCTTGGTCTTAACCATCCAGTAGAAAAGTATGAAGATGAAATATAGGAAGGAAAGCCATGCTGTTATGTTGAGCTGTTGGAGACCCAGGTCAACAATTTCTGACATTGCCATTTATACAGAAAACCCAATGCTATTATGGGCTACTGGATTCTTTTAGAACATTTTGCTGAGTTTACACACCTATAATTTTCAAATAACGGAACTTAACAAAAACAGGGTATACAGATGAATGTCCATTTTGTATCTGTGTATTCAAAGTGGTTAGGATAGATATATAGTTACATTCTCTTAATGAGTAGAATGATATGTTCTAATGGTGTTTGTAAATGGGATCTCAAGTCCGCATCTCGTACAGCAATTAACCACTAAGAAGAATGTATGCAGTGTGTTAGTTATTGAAACTGTTCTAGCAATTTGATTTGAAACTGTCTCATTGCTACTTGTTTATCAATAAAACTATGAAAAAAACATGTAGTACACAGATACTTGTCAACAGTAATATGAAGCAGTAAGTAGTTTCCTAGTGTCACTCTAGAAGGTGGGTTTTATGA
>NW_004524636.1:4839687-4840672 GCF_000260255.1 Octodon degus
ACCTGGGCTAGGACTCCCCGTATTCTTTTTATATCATTTGTATTGACTCCTTCCTTCTCATTGATGCCTATTAGTCTCACATTGTTCATCTTTGCATCCTCTTGCAGGTATTGAATTATTTTTTCCTGCATCCTAGTTGTTTTAAAGGGATCTTTTCTTACTTTTTCACTTGCTGCAATGGTGTCTTTCCAGTCAGAAAGTCTATTTTCACTTTCCCTCAAAAGGTTTTAATTTCCTGTATATCACTTTGAACCTGTTTCATACATTCTGTTTCTTTCCTAAATTGCTTATTCAGGGGTTCCACATTTTTATATTCTTCTCTATTTTTTATCAGTGCATTCTTTAGAAGCACGTAGTACTTCTTTGATTATAGTTGTCACTAAATTTTTTAGTTCCAATATTATTTCTGATCTGATTTGTCCTATACCTTTCTGCAGTTGTTTCTTTATTGCCAACACTCTTATTTCAGAGATATCTGGAGTGTGATTTCCAGTTTCCTCAGTGCAAGTGTCTTCTGAAATTGTACTGGGTGAACTTGGGACCTGAGACTGCATTTTGTTCCTTCTCTTGTCATTTTGTATACCACTGTCTTCTGACCTTTGGTGTAGAGCTTAGATACAGTTATTACCTTAGCACCAGGTCTGGATCTATGAAGTTCAGATTCTTCCAGGTGGATGTTGTTTGGATCTGGTTGCTGTGCTCCACTTCTTCCTGCTGCAGCCATTAGAGTTGAACACTTTGTGTCACTCTGGCAAGATGTTCCGCTCCTGAATCAGCTGGGTGAGTCTTGCCTCTAGCCTCTTTGCAGGGAGTTCTGCTGAAGGTTTCTTCTCTGAGCCTGCACTCTGGGTTGAATGAAGATCCCTTGGCCCTGGGTGGTCTCACTCGTATGCTGGGCCTGGGCTCTGGGTCTATTCAGGTTCCAGCAGGCCCTGGATCATCTCACTCACTCACCGGGCCTGCACTCTGGGTCTATTCAGCATCC
>NW_004524636.1:4840772-4845823 GCF_000260255.1 Octodon degus
ATTTGATTTGAAACTGTCTCATTGCTATTTGCTTATCAATAAAATTATGGCAAAAAAGAAAGAAAAAAGAATAGGTCCATTTGCAATTAGTATGTTAAGTAGTCATTTTAGTACCTTAATTAGCTTAAAGAGCATTGGAAAGAATCACTCACTGTGGTTAAAGAGTTTCTTTGGTCAACTCATAAAGCATGTGGTTCTCACTCATGAACTCATGACCTCATTTATTCATTAATAAGCTAATTAGTGGAACATCACCTTTATGCTAGCTTCTGGAGAAAATGTAGTAAAACAAGTAAAGAGAGGGAAATCTTTGACCTTTTTCAGAGAGATGTAGAAACCTGAGATCAGATGTGTATAGATTATTCAAGGAAAAGCTGAAAGTGCTTTGCTGACTGAGCTATTGCATGTGGAATGAAAGGGCATTGGAGTGGTTGTAGGGACCTTCACTCTGGCTCGTTGTTGGAGATGAACACAAGTGGACAAGGGAGCATTCTATTTATTTATTAATTATTATTTTTTAATGTATTTTGTTGTTATAGGGTCTTACTATGCACATTGAACCTGTAGTGATCCTCCTGTTTTCAGCCTCCCCAGCGCTGGGATTATAAGGGTATGTTACCATGCCTGGACTCTGTGGCCAGCTCAACATGCCCTGGGGCAGGGCTAGTGCAGCATGTGGTGCAAAGGATCAAACTCCTGTCCTTGCTTTTGCCTAGGCTTTCCTAAGCAGGGAATTTAGTCTGCTGAGCTATCTCACTGAACCCCATTGGTGTGTTATTTATTTTCTCTGGTTTACTCCCTGACCATCTCAGGCTGGGACACTGTGTAACTTGGCTTGGCATCCTACTTATTTACTTCATGTCTACTGAGCCTGCAGGCTTCAAGAATCTGACATGGCACCTGAGGGGTGCTGCTTCCCATCTAGGGCTGGATGGTCACTGTAACTTCATTCCAATATGGGCAGCTGGATCTCAGAGTAAGGCCTTTTCAGCGAGGTCTGCTTCCATCAGTATCTCAGTAGAAACAGTCAGCATCATTCAGTGGGAAATGATGAGCCTAAAGGTAGGATTATTGCAGAGTTTCAACAGCTTAAGGCAAACCAATGGAATGGTAGCCACTGGGACTATTACTATCAAGTGTGGGGAGTGTCTACCAACCTTGCCCTAAAAAAGAAGGAGAGGGAGAAATGACAAGAACAGGAAAGCTCTAGAGTTGTAGTAGATGTGTCCATGAGAACAGGGCCACTCAAAAGAGAGCAAAACACAAAACTGGAAATAAGAGAGCAAGGTGAGGAATATCCTGACTCCTTTCTATCCTCTCTCTCCTTCCCATCGTGCCTCCCAGAGGCCAATGCCAGTGACACCTTTGTGTTCTGTGCAGAGGACAACTTTGGGCACACAGAACAGAGGGAATGTCACACCATGACCTGAGGGGGTAGAAAGAGAATGTCCAGGATCCAGGTCATAGCTTCCTTGAGTAATACAAATTTTGCATCACAATCATTTTGATGTTGTGATTGACAGAAATAACCTAGACTTAAGCTAAGCTCTAGTTAAAAGTGGAGAAAGATTTGCTGTAGAATTGAATTCCATAAGTGAAGTTGCTTTTAAGTTAGGACAGTATCTCTAAATAAAAGACATGAAAGCACTCGAAAGGCCTTTATCTGAAAATAATTGCTTTGATAGTTTCAATAGCTGTAATCCATTTCTGAAAAGGAAATATGCCCCCAAAGACCCATCAACTTTTATTTGCTTACCCAAAATGAATGTAAAAGCTCCTACTTTAAAAATTATTCTTTGAATATACTTTTAACTCTCCATTTGGCTTCACCAAATTCGATCTGACCAGGTAGGGATTTTCTATGGTCACATGTTTGTTTCTGGTGTGTCCATTATGAACATGACAACAGCTATTACATAAGCAAACTATAAAGGTTCTGATTTCTCACTTGATCTTGTATATTATTTCTTTTCCTTTGTGCTAGCTCTTCTGCACCTGTGTTTGAGTTAACTCTTGGCTCTGGGGATGTTTATGGGATGATTAGAATATTTAAAAAGCAGTGAGTAAACAGATCTCATAATTAGTTGATTGCCTGGGTAGCCAGACAGAGGAGATGGTTTTATTGTTACAGGAGCTCAAAGGCAAGCACTCCCTTTTGAGAACCTAATAAACTTCTACCTTCTCAGGTCTGACCTGGTCATTTGGCATCAGAGACCAGGAGGTCATTCTTAGGATAAAATGCTTTCTCTAGAACATTTGTTGGAGGTATTTTGTTTTGAATGGGTAAGAATTAAGCTGGGAGATTTAGTCATTGAGAAACAACTTGAGGAATAGATTGGGCGGGATTGAGGAGGTGGCATTTTATTTTAATTGTCTATTGGGATGTGAGGTATTATGCTCCCACCAGCTAAGATAATAAGGAGGAAGAAGGAGGAGAAGAGACAGGTAAAGGGAGAAGGTCAAAGAGACAGCCAGAAATTAATACAAATAGTCTGTGGAATAAACATGTGTGTTTATTTCTTGATACTTTCCCATCACCACCTTAATGCTTTTTCATTGCTTCCCAGACTTTTTGTCACAGAACAACTACATGCACTGAGCTGGCTCGGTTTTCTGTCTTCCTCTTCTAGCTCAGCACTTCCAACAGACTTTTCTATAGACTAATTCTATACTTACATTGCAGCCTATGAATATTGGAAAGCTGGTGAATGCAACAACAGATGGAAATTTTAGTTCCTTTTAATTTTAATTCATTTATTTTTAATTTTTATTTTTAAGTTCATTTTAATGAGAGAAAAGATAACATAGCAATGAAACAGTTTCAAAACAGGTTAGTTGGACAGTTACAATAATTAATGCAATGTATATTATTGTCTTTGTAGTTGTCATTTAGAAGACAAGATTCGCAGACATGATATCTTGTCTAAACAATATTAGTACAAACCGTTCTCGAAGAAATAAGAGAAAGTAGTTGTATATCTGTCCTAAGTATTTCACTATATATATATATATATATATATATATATTTCACTACAAAACTGTCCTTTATTTATATCCCCCATTTTTGTTTTGTTTTGTCAGAAATGGGTGTTCCATTGTAGTTAGAGAAGCTGTATTTGGAGAAGTCTTTAAAGGACCTTTTCATACTTGACGCCAGTCCAAACATTGTAGGTACTTGAATTCGGCAAAATAGCCCAATATAGTCCAATAGTCCTAAGGAGAGTCACTTAGAGAGAAAAAAATTGTCTCAGGCTTTCACAGAGAACAAATTGGTCAGTCAATGGCTATGACTCATCCAGACGGCTGACACTGGCAAAAGATCCACAAGGTGCTGCACATGGTTCCAGGGTAAATCCTGAGGAATTTGACTGACCTTATCAGATAGCAAACATTATATTTCTAGTTATGTAGGTCTTGCTTTAACTTGGTTTTGCCCATGCAGCAGAAAAGTTTAACCATGAGGTACAAAAAATAAAGCTATATTAATATGCTGAGCTGTAAAAGGCTCAAGTCAACAACTTCTGACAATTGCCAGTTGTGCTGATAAGTTAACTCATTTAAATTTAAATAGCTGGATGTGGTTAGTTGTTGCCATCCTGGGTCCCAAGGTTCTGGAGTGGAATCCTTGCAAGGCAGGGACCACAGCAGCCAAATGGGATTCCTCATATACCTACAGTGGGCAATCGAGAGATATTTGTTGAGTGTTACAAAGAAGAAAGGAGGAGAGAAGAGAGGGGAGAAGGATGAAGGATGCTTATGAGAGGGTGAGTATGGCTGGAAATTTAGAAGGATGGGGGATACGGAAGCTGCATGATGCTTAAGAAGCATCATTGTCTGGAGCCCTGAGAAGATGTCTGAAGTTGCCCCCTCAAGTGTCCCACACAAACAGAAAACAGTTGGCGTATAGTGGTAGTTGTGCCCACCCCCAGGTAATCTTGCATGTCAGTCTAACATTTTTGAAATTGTGGATTCAGTGTGTTAGTTTCCAAGATCCCATTTAATTCCTACATTGTAAATACGTCTTTGGGCACTTGTTGGTCTTTAAGAAAACCAGACCCGTGTAATATAACTTTATTTATAAAAAGACATCTGCTTAGTTTTTCATTTGCCAGTGTGAAAGATTTCCCAATCTGACATCCCTTGCAGCCGGGCATTTCTTATAAACCCTCAAACTTCAGAGAATATGATTTCTTGAAAAAAGGATTTGTGATGACCAAAAGTTACAGTAGCATATATTTTTTTAAACAGCAGCAAAAACTATTTTAGAAGCATTGGCTCGACTGTGCAAATAAACACTGACTCATGGAGTTATTGTAACTACTGCATTCAATATTTACAATGCTAAATTTAAAGGCCTTCATTACCACTGGGAGGCCTCAAAGTGAGTGAGTCATTTATTTTATCACTTAGAAAAGAAAAATTTCTTCTTTTAAAAGATAAGAATATCTACTAATTAATTTTATAGTCAAATAACACATTTTAATATAATTTTTAGTAATATACATGCAGTGAACAAAATTTGGATACAGAAAAAAAAGAATAGTTCAAAAATCCAACACCCATTAATGATATAAACTCTACAGAAAACTGGAATAGTTGGTCTTTACCTCAATCTGATGACAGCCAACCATGACAAAACAATAGGCGATATCATACTAAATATCAAGAAATGAAAGCTTTCACTCAAAAATCGGGAATGAGACAAGGACTCTGGTATTATCACTCCTATACAATAGAGTTCTGGAAACAATAGCCAGAGCAGTTAGACAAGAAAAAGAAGTAAATAAGAATAATAAGAGGAAAGGAAGACTTTATGTTACCATTATTTGCAAGTGACATAGTATTCTACATAGAAGTCCCTTAAATTTCCACCAAAAGACTATATTTAATTGATTAAATTTAGAAGATTTATTACCAAATTCAGTAGTGTAGCTTGATCCAGAGTCAGCACTCAAAAATCAATAGTGCTCCTGTATACAAATAAACTTAGAGAGAGAGAATTAAAAAAAACCAAAACAAAACCATACCTTTCACAGTAGCATCCAAAAAAA
>NW_004524636.1:4845923-4851189 GCF_000260255.1 Octodon degus
GGTTAACAACCTAAGTTTGCAGACCAAAATTAGAGAAAAAGGAGGGCTGCAAGGAAAGCCAACATTTTGGCCCTAGCTTTCCAAGATCAATTAAGACTCAGGACATATGAGATCTTGTACTGTAACGTCATGTAACCTAGTAGTGTCCCAAATTTTCTGATCAAGGAGATCATGGAGCCAAGGAGGAAAGTGACCGATGATATAGAGTGTGCCTAAGGAGAGTCACGTGGAGAAAAAACTTTCTCTTGGGCTTTCACACAGAGCACATTGGCTAAGCAATGGCTGTGACTCATCCACATGGCTGACACTGACAAAAGATCTACAGTCTGAGGTACAGGGTCTCAGGATAAGTCCTGAGGGGATTTGACTGACCTTATCATAACCAAAAGCTACAACTCTTGTTGCATAGGTCTTGTTTTAACTTGGTCTTAAACATACAGCAGAAAAGTATAAAAGTGAATTATAAGAAGTAAATGTATGTTGTTATGTTGAGCTGTAGGGGACTCAGGTCAACAATTTCTGACACTGCCAGTCAAGTGGAAGACCCAATACTATTATGGACTACTGGACTCAGTTGTAATATTTTGCTGAGTCAACACACCTATAATATTCAAATAATAGAACTAAACAAAAAAGGGAATATACAAATGAATGTCCATTTTGCATCTGTGTATTCAGAATGGTTAGAATGGATATATAGCTACATTCTGTTAATGAATGGAGGGGTTTGCTGTAATAATGTTTGTAGACAGGATATCATTTCTGCATCTTGTACAGCAAATAACAACTAGGAAGACAGTATGTAATGTGTTGATTATTGGAACTGTCCCACCAATTTGATTTGAAACTGTCTCATTGCTATTTGTGTCTCAATAAAATTATGCAAAAAGTAAATGCTAATATTCAAAGAGAACTTGCTTATATTTCTTAATTAAAACAAATCTAAGATGAATATTATAAAATAGAATGAAATAAAACAACATTTATGTAAAATAATAATACTAATAGTATAAAAACCAGAATTTAGGTCTTCTTAAATCTTTATGATTTTAGAGAGTATTAACTGATTTTATTTTGTACCAGGAATTGAACTTAGGGGCTGGCACTTGCCAGGCAGGCACTGTGAGGCTGAGCTGTATCCTCAGGCCTATTTTCTTTCTTTTTTGGTGGAACCAGGGATTGAACTCAGGCCCTTGCACTTGCCAGGGAAGAGCTTATTCTACTGAGCCTATTCCCCAGCCCCCCAGCCCTATTTTCTGTTTTTTTTTTTTTCATTACTGTGATAATTTTTGAGAGGTTATTTCATCTTTGATTTTTAAACAGTTTATCTTAAATATAAGGTTTTTCCTTAAAATTTCTATATTTCTAAGCAAGAGGTAGAATTAATTATTTAATTGTTTTTAATTAAGTAAACATTAAGAGTTGTATGTAGGTTTAAAAATCAGTGTATTATTGAATAAAGTATATTAAAGAGGAAGAAAACAATAAAGTAAATAAAGCACCCTGAGGGAAAGTTAGCTTACAATGACTTCTTGTGCAGCCAGTCAAAGTAGGGGATTGATTCAGGAATAGACTTTACACAAAAAAGAAAAAGCCTAGATGGCCCCATTCACATGTTTTTGGTGGAGCTGGGGAAAGTCCAAGTCCTACATGTGCCGTTCAGTTAACTGTGAGATTTTTACATTTTCACAAAAAAGATGGAAAAGAGGTGAGACAAGCAAAGGAGCAAAGAAAAAAAAAAAAAGAAGCAAGACTAGGAAAAGAGATGACAAAAATTAATACTGATTAGAAAAAGAAGAAAGAAAATGAATATAAGAAATAATTAGAGGGAAGAAGGAAGATGAAAATGAAATATGGAAATCGTGATTGAAACCAATACATATCTTGTTAAAATGCTTAGGTTTTCTAGTAAACATTGTCTTCAAATTTGATTCTTTTGTGTTGGTAGCAGAAGTAAATGGTTTAGGGAAAACCCAAAAAGAAATTAGGCAATTTCAACTCTGAACTTTTTCATTGGGTGAAGTAGAAGCTGGTTTTGATGGTGGATTGTCCACTGTTTACTGTGTAATGGTGACTTTTATGATGTGGGTAGAACAGCTTTGGGTTCAGCTGCAGGGTGATATTCTATTTTTGTGACAAGAACACTAACAAATGCAACCATGACAGAAAAAGGAGGCTTTTACCAAGAATGACATTCCAGTGTTACCATAACGACATTTAGTGTTAGTGATTGGGGTAAAAATTAATTCTCAAAGAAGAGAAGGATAAACTTTGGAGTACAAAAAAAGTTGGTGTTTATAAACCTAATAATGATTGTATGCCTGATCATTGTAATCTTCTGATTTAATAGCAGGGATTTCTAGGAGTTGGCATTACTGAACTTTTTGACTAGATACATGAAGTTTGTCAGTGTGTGGCTTCCTTAGTCTGTGCCTGTCAGATGCCAGTTTTATTTCCCATTGTGACAAGAAAAGAAAGTCTCTGTATCTTTTCAAATATCCCCAGAAGGTAAAAGTTCCCTCAAGGCAGAGCCACCGATGTAGAACGGTTTGCTAAATGTGGTGGATTAACTAGTGGTCAGCTTGTGGCACCCAGCTGAACTGAACAAGTGTGGTACTGGGTGTGCAGGGCCCACTGAGGACTGTTGCCAACAGCATAAAAGCAGAACCAGAGGGGAAGATGAGTTCATTTTCCCAGTATAAACTCAGCCATCCTCATCATTGCAGGAACTGGGGTCCTCTCTGTTTCTGAGGAGGCTGTGGTTCCATCTGGGGAGCACTGGTCTTTACCTTGAGCATCCTTTCCAGTGATGATACCTCCAGGGCAGATCCCTTAGCCTGTTGGCACAGAATTTTTGCCCCGCTGGCACAGACTTTCCAGCTTCCCCCCTGGCCTTGGGGCCTTCCCAGTACAGAATTAGAGCCACATGGGACATTGTTGTGGACTTTGACCTCCAGTTGGTTTCCTTGAGGGGCATCGCCATGCGCTCTAGGTCTTCCTCTGGACTCAGGTAGGACATTATTATGGGATACAGGCCTTCAGTTGAATTCTTTGGGTCTCTGGCTTGTGGACCAATCTCCTGCACTCTTTTGCATTTGACTCTTTGAGTGAATATTATAAAATAATCCTATTAATTGTGTGTCCTGTATCAAATCACTTCCCTCGCAAACCCTGACTACAACACTAATGTTCACCAATTCACTATCTGGAGAAACACAAGTTGCCTGGATTTAGACCAAGACACTATACATCTATGCATTCTCATTAAAGAGTTTTCCAAAATGCTTTTGCATGTTTTATTCCTTTTTGTGTGTATATATCCTCTTGGGATAAAATCTGTGGAGATGTTACTATAGTTCTTCCTCTAAGTACATTGGAGAATATACAGTCCAAACTACACTAGTTTAGCTTGAGCTCCTCAAAATGAAGATCCAGGGACAAACATCTGAGTTCAGAAAACTTATTTGGGAGATGTCAGAAAACTTTAGTTGTAGGGGGGTCTGGGGAGATAGTTCAGCGGAATAAGTGCTTGCCTGGCAAGTGCAAGGTCCTGAGTTCAATCCCTGGTACCACCAAACATAAAAAAATTGAAGAAAACTTTAGTCAAAGAGGCAAAAACAGTAAGCAAGGCAACCATTAGAAAAATTCCATCCCACAGTGCATCACTGCATTGAATTGAAGAATAATCCTGCTGGGTGAATCTGAAAGCTGATGTCAAACATGCATCCCAGTAAGCCCAGCTGGGGAAAAAGGGGCTAGAGTGCTTATACCTCAGGGCCTGCCAGGAACCCAGTGGGGACTAATCCCAGGATGAGGCTGCAATAGGCAGTGAAATAGTTCCCCAAAGATACCTACATTCTAATTCCTACAATTTGTGAAGGCACAGCCAATAGAAGAAGGGACTTGGCTCAGTGACTGAAGTATGCACTTTGATTATGGAGACATTATCCTAGATGGCCCATGTGGGCCCAGTGTTGGCATATAGTTCTTATGAGTAAAAGAGCAGAGGTAGAGAATGAGAGAAAGAAGAGATGTGACAAGGCCCTAGTCAGCGTTACAAGGTGGGGGAGATTTGACTGTTTACTGTTAACTTTACAGACAGAGGGAGAGGAGGGAGCCAGGAGTCAGGGAATGTGGGCCATCTCTAGAAGAAGGAAAAGGCAAGAGCATGAATTCTTAAAGCCTCCAGAAAGGAATTCATATTGTTAATGCCTTGATTTTAGCCCAATGAAACCCATTTATTATTTCTGACCTTCAGTATTAGAAGTCTGTATTACATATGTGTGTATGCACATATGTGTATGTGTTTCTACAATTGATACATGCATTTCTTAAAATGTCTTAGAATAAATATGTATGCTCCAGATATTAAATTTGTGGTAATTTGTTACACAAGCATAAGCAGCAAGGCACACAAGATTAATTATTTCTCTAGGTCTTCTGACCTGCTGTGAGCTCCAACATACACTCTGATTATGTAATTAGCAAGTTGGTTTGTCAACCTGAAGCAGGAAGGGCCAAAGGCACTTGCAAGTTGGTTCCAAATGTGTCCACTGAAGAACATGTGGTCAAACTAGTCTTCTCTTTTTTGAGATTGAGTCTACTATATAGTTGAGGTTGGCCTTGGACTCACTGTGTAGTCCAGGCTGGTTTCAAACTCACAGCATTCTTCCTTCCTTGGCCTCCCGAGTGCTAGGATTATAGGCATGTGCTACCCATGCTGGCCCCAAGCTAGGTTTTAATGTCATAGGTCTTAAAGTTCTCCTGCTGTACTGTTAGTATTAAACCAAGTCAGAGAACTCCTAATCCAAAAAAGGAAAGTTTAGTTTATTTTTTTTTTAATTTCATGTTTCAGTCATTGTCATGTGATGAAAACTTATTATATTACTGGTTGTTTAATAGAAGAAATTTATTATGGAAACTGGATACTGTGAAGGAGTAGACAGGAAGTTGAGGCAGCCTGCAGATTAGCAGCATCAGGTGGCAGCTGCCACACATACATAGGTCTGGAGCAACAGGGCCAGGAGGCGTGGACTCAGAGTCCCAGGGGTGTGGATCACACATCAGATGCTAAGACAGCCTGTGCACATCTGTAGTTGGTAATTTACTACTCCTGACCCAACTTGATGGAAGACAGAATGACACGGTTCAGAACATTTTAAGAATAGGTCCATTTGCAGATTAAAGATCTAAACATTAAAGCAGAGACACTAAATCTCCTGGAAGAGAAAGTAGGAGGAACTCTTGAAGACATAGGGGTAGGCAA
>NW_004524636.1:4858979-4870895 GCF_000260255.1 Octodon degus
AAAAAAAAAACAAAAACAAAAACAAAAAAAAACCAGAAAAGAAAAGAAAAGAAATGATTAAGAATTAATCTAACACAGGAAGTAAAAGATCTATACAGGGAACATTATAGTATTCTGAAAAAGGATATCCAGGAGAATATCAGAAAGTAGAAAGCTATCCCTTGCTCATGGGTAGGACAATCCAACCTAGCAAAAATGGCCATACTCTTAAAATTGGTATACAGATTTAATATGATACCAAAGTACCAATAGCATATCTCACCAAACTGGAGAAAACATTCTTGAAATTCATTTACTATGAAAAGAGGCCTAGAATAGCATAATTAATTCTGGGTAACAAAGGCAAGGCAAGGGGCATCACTATCTCTGTCTTGAAATTACACTACAAAGCTACTGTGACAGACACAGCATGGTTGGGGGCTGGGAAGATGGTTCAGTAGTATAAGTGCTTCCCTGGCAAGTGCAAAGTTCTGAGTTCAATCCTTGATTCTGCCCCCCCACCCCCCAAAAAGAAAAGAAACAGCCTGGTTCTGGCAAAAAGTAGACCTGAGGATCAATGAAACAATTAGAAGATGCAGACACAACTCCCAAGACACTCCGCCACCTTATCTTTGCGAAAGGGCCAAACATATTCATTGGGAAAGAGATAACCTCTTTAATATATGGTACTGGAAAAACTGACTTTCCACATGCTGAAGACTAAAACTAGACCTATGCCTATCACCATGCCCTAAGATAAAGAAAAAATGGATCAAAGATCTAAATATTAAAACAGAAACATTAGGGCTGGCCAAATAGTTCAGTGGATTAAAGCACCTGTAAGCAAGCTCAGGGGCCTGGGGTCCAATCCCCCTGCTTCCTGTGCCAGCCTTGCCCCCAGGGCATGCCAAGATGGCAATTGAGACTAGGCATGGTGGCACATGCCTGTAGTCCCAGCACTCGGAAGACTGTAAACAGGAAGATCGCTATGAGTCTGATCTATGCAGTGAGACCCTGAGTACCTTGTCCTAAAATAAAAAAAAAAAAAGCCCATCAACTAAGGAATAGATAAAAAAGATTTTTATGCAATAGAGTACTCAGGCATAAAGAATGATAACACTGAGACATTTCCAGGTAAACAGAAACACCTTTAAGCCATACTCTTAAATGAAATAAATCTGACAAGTGTGTAAATATTGCACTGTCTCCCTGGCATGATAAACTGAAAGACTAAATAAGGGCCAAAATGTATAATAGATACTGTCAAATAAGAAGAAATTATTCAAAATGAAAGAGGAACTAGGGAATGGGAGGGGGAAAGAAAGGAAGGGAAAAGAAAAAAAATGTTAAAATAAACATAAAATGGAAACAAAGCTTTGTGAATAAGGAAGGAAAGAGGGGTTGAAGAGAGGAGAGGGGATATATATATTGGGTACAAACTCCCTGTGATGAGGGCCAACCAAATAGCTCAGTGGATTAAAGCACCTGCAAGCAGGCGCAGGAGCCAAGGGGTTCGATCCCCAGGCTTGACGTGCCGGCCCCACCCCTGAGGCATGCTGAGATAGCAATTGAAACTGGGCGTGGTGGCTTGCACCTGTAATCCCAGCTCTTGGGAGCCTGTAAACAGGCAGATCACTACAAGTCTGATCTAGTAGTGAGACCCTGTAGACCTTTCCCTAAAATAGAAAAAAAAAAAAAAAAAAAGAAAGAAAAGAAAAAACAAACTCCCTATAATGAATATGATCATTATGTATATCTATAATGTACCAATTAATTTAACACAAATAAATATTAGCACAAGAGACTATTTCATTAATCTTTTCCTCTCACTGATACCATTGTTTAATTTGGTGTATTTTTTCTATGCATCTTCCCATTTATGTTTATAATTTTAGTTTTGATGAATTAGTCTGTGTATATTACTTGGGTTTTTAATGATGAACTATGTAATGTCTTGGGCCTCTAGACAGCGAAATAATATAGCTCTCTTTCTGCATTTAGCACTTAGATTTCAAGATGTACTTTGGTCATATTTGTTGGGAATCTTTTTGTTTTTAAATAATACTATGAATTCAGCACTCAACTCATCTTGTTCCTTTTGTTTCTTCCCTCCTGATACTTCCCTATTCCCAATAGAGAATATAAATGCATGGCCCCATTATTTTAGTATTTGCTGTCTTTGAAATGTGCTTTGATATCCTCTATAACTTGAATTTTTCATTCTTTAAAAAGTTTTCAATATATGTCTATGTTGGTACAGATACATCTACTCTGTCCATCTTTACTGTTCATATGGTCCTCTACTTACACATTACTAGGCATTTAGCTTTAGGTGTACTCAGAATATATGATGGACATTTAAATTAAAATTTATTACAATAGAAGATATATTGGTAATAATACCCCTCCAAATACTCCATGCTTTGGATACATTTACCTTACCACTCTCTGAAGCAGTTCCTGGAGTACTTTTTTCCATTTTTATAAGGTGTGATGAAAACATGGTCAATGCTATGCTTCTGCCAACTGTCATCCAATGGAAGAGCAGACTCCTAAAATCGTGGTGTGTCGTGTGTCCTCTTCCACTTTATTCACAACATACGAACTATGAGACTCCTCAATCTTTTCCAAAGTCAAAATAATCAGGAAAGGCAAGGGTCTGAATTGATTCAGGACATCGTGGCAGCCACCACAGTGAAACTAAAGACAAAATACCCAACACCCACCATTGAAAGGATGAGAGATATAATTTAGTTCATGATCCCAAGGGATTCAGCCATTGGCCAGCTAGCTTCCAGGGACAAGGGCCTGCCAGGGCAAAGCTGCTCCATTCCTGGAGATCAGAAGGCAGAGAAGTGTATCCGTGGCACAGAGGAAAACTAGAGAGACCAGTAGAGGACCACAGGCCACAGCTCCGTGGTCCACCCAGGCACATCCAGGAGTATAGTTTACTAATGCCCTCAGTGGCTGTGCCAAGTCTATGAAGTTTAGTCAATCAAACTCAACCTTTTTTTTTAATATCTGCTAGATATTTGAAAATCAAAGCTCATGTATGTGATTATATCTATATACTTTGCTTTCTTCCTCTTCCCTTTCCTTTTCTTCCTTCCATTTTCCTTCTTCTTATCCTTCTCTTCCTTCCTTCTCATTCTTCTTCCCTCTTCATCTTCCCTTCCTCCTTTTTCTCTTTTCCTTCCTCTTATTTATTCTACTTTTTGATTTGCTTTTATTGCAGATCTTTCTTCCCATTCTGCCTGTGTCTGTTTTTCTTCTTAGCACTCTACATAAACACTGTCTTAGTTACTTTTCAGGAGTTCATGCTGATTATAGATGAGAAGTAATGTTAAGCTGAAGTGAAGACACCTGGTATTTCTGGAATAGTTTAGGCTTGGAATGAATTCTCTTTTTAACCACATTTACTTGTCACTGACTTCCAAGGTTCTGTTTCTACAAATGAAACGATGATATGAGAATTACGTCTGTCATGAGTGAGGCACCTCACATAGCTATATCTCATAGAATGTCTCATGGAGCTAGTCCTTTTAACACAATCAATGGAGAAAAGAGTTCTGGAAGCAAGAGATCACAGGGATGTTGAAATGGGCCAATAACCCAGAGGGAAGCCCATGATATGAAGGGAAGCCAAGCACTTTTGCAGAGGAAAAACCTCCTCTAACCAAGTAGTTCTTAAGGCATGGCTGTATTTATGAAGGAAGTGTGGGAACCAAATTATTACAACTCAAATACCACCAAGGGTAACATTATGGTTTGGTCGAACGAGTTAAACTCCTATTAGCAGGAAGAAAATGCTCTTTTGGAACTGGTCATCTCGTCCTAATGGCAAGTAACTGAGATTTCATGTACAGAAAGATTTCAACTCTGCTAGTTTTCAAAGAAGGCATTGTTTGCAACAGTTTAGGGTTTAATACCTTCAAGCATAAACACCTCTTTAAAAAATTTACTCATTATTTATAGGAATCATTCTAAAATCTGTTTCATTACTCTGTCTTTTACAAGCAAAACAAACTTATGTAATTTAATCTTTTCTTTTCTGAATCAAGAGAATCAGTATACATTTTAGTTTTTATATCATGTCATAATATAGTGTTCCATTGGGATCTATTACCATGTAAATGTCTGCCCTATCATGTTTGATTCCCTTGTCTGCCTTTATTCTTTTATTGTATTTTCTCCCTTGCTTTTATTTGTCTTCTCATGTGTTGTCAAACATGTTGCAAATATTTATAAAGTGAAAATAATTAGGCTCCAAATAAAGACCCAAGGAGCTTTCCTTGTAGTTCAAACAATTTCAGCTAAGATGTGTTGAGCCCCTAATTTGTGACAGGCACTGTGCTGAGTGCTCAGAGTATAAAGATGCATAAAACTTCCCTCCCCAAGGACCCCACATGCTGATGAATTATAAACATTCCTGTGGATAATAGGCCTGTAATTTCTTCTATAAACTCTGACACACCTGTTTTCATGTTTTGCCAAGCGGTCTTTCTCAATCCTGACTCTCAGCTGTATTTTCACTATTTGGCATTGATGAATAAGTAAACTTCTAAGAGTTAGTAAATTCCACTTATATATGAAATGGTTGTTGCATAATAAGATGGGCTGGGGAAAGTGCTGAGAGAAGTTGGTGGCCATGAAGTGGTTTGAAAGAGGCTCCAAGGATTTGTGCCAACTTGGTGCTTCAGTATCTCACTTCCACAACAGAGAAGCTCAGCCAGAATGACTTTGGGAAACTAAACTTTAAACACCACTCTCTGTTTTTAAGAAAGAGATAATAGGTGATGTTGCTCAGTATGAGAAAAACATAGGCATGCTGTATTCAGAAGGAGAAGGTGAAGAGCGGCAATGCCGTACTGGAGTGATGGGTCCACTGTGCTCCTGGTCTGGAAATGTGCAGGGAGGTGACAAGCTGATTCTTGGAGTGGCCATCATCTGCCTGGGATTGAATTTGTCTCCTCGGGTGAAACTGCACCTTATGTTGGTGTTTCTTTGACATGAAAAAGGTTCAAGATAGCCAGGTCCCATGCATATAGTTTAGGTTATGTAAAGCTGCAGGAAAGAGAAGACTGCAACCAGGCCTGAGTCAAGGGTTTTTTTTTTTTTTTCTCTGAAAATGTATTGCTTTGGAGGACTGAGAGCCATCATCTGCCAAAAGAAGAGTTCACTGTGGATGTATCAGCTCCAGGTACCTGGATGGATGGAAAGATAAAACCACTAGCCAAAATGGGGAAGGCAAACCAGGACAAGAAAGCAAATCTCTAGATACTGACTTTTCTTGTTTTTTGCTGAGAATTTTCCAGTTCTAGAAATGAAGTCTTTGTGTTTTCGGAGCACCATGAGTCAGGATTACTGATAACCCTAAATTCCCCAGCTCTGAAAATTAGCCTGAAATCTGTAGTGTTGAAGCACATGAGAAAAACCACTATCAAGAAAGATAGCCAGCATCATCAATACCTATTTCTTAAAATCTTTACTCTCTCATTGTTGAAAGCACAGAAGAATTGGACAGAATCCTAGATATATACAATCTACCAAAGCTGAATCAAGATATAAAAATTCTGAATAAACCAATGTCAGTGAATGAAATTGAAAATGCAGTGAAAAACCTACCAACCAAGAAAAGGCCAGGTCCTGATGGATTCACAGCTGAATTCTACAAACAACTCAGGGAAGATCTAATGCATACTCTCAAACTCTTCAATGAAATTGAAAAGAAAGCAATTCTCCCAACATTCCTGCAGGCAAGTATTAATCTAATATTAAAACCAGAGAAGGAACAAACCAAAAAAGAGAGCTACATGCCATTCTTCTTAATGAACATAGATGCAAAAATACTCAATGAAATAGCAAATCATCAAGAAGATTATACATCATGACCAAGTGAGATTCATCCCAGAAGTGGAGATACGGTTTAATATATGCAAATCCATAAATGTAATATATCACACCAACAGAGCCAGAAACAAAAATCACATGATCATCTCAATAGATGCATAAAAAGCTTTTGACAAAGTCCAACATCCATTCATGATAAAAACCCTACAGAAAATTGGAGTAGATGGTCTTTAACTCAACCTGATAAAAGCCATCTGTGACAAACAAAAAGTCAACAGCATACTAAATGGGCAAAATTGAAAATCTTCACTTTAATATCAGGACAATGATGTTCACTGTCACCACTCTTGTTCAATATAGTTGTGAAACATTAGCCAGAGCAATCAGACAAGACAAAGAAATAGAAAGAATAATGATTGGAAAGGAATAAGTGAAATTATCATTGTTTGCAGGTGACATGATACTCTCCATAGCAGACCCCAAAAAATCCACTAAGAGACTTGTAGACTAAACCAAATGTAGTAGAATAGCATGATACAAAATCAAAACTAAAAATCGATAGCATTTTTATACACAAACAATGAACACACTGAGAGAATGCTTTTCATAGCCCTGTTAAAAAATAAATACTTAGGAATTGGTCTTACAAAGGAAATAACCTATTTATGCAGTGAAAATTACAGTACTGTGAAAAAAGAGGTCAAAGAAGATTTCAGAAAAGAGAAAGATATTGCTTTCTCCTGGGTAGGAAGAAGCAACATTGTGAAAATGGTTGCACTCTCAAAATTGTTATACAGATTCAAAGCAATCCTGATTAAAATACCATTAGTATACCTCACAGATCTAGAAAAACATTATTAAAATTCATCAGGAAGCAGAAGATACCTAGAATAGCAAAATGAATCTTGGGTAACAAAGGAAAGCCAGGAGGCACCACAATCCCCAACTTGAAATTATACTACAAAGCTACTGTGATAAAATCAGCATGGTTCTGGCAAAGAAACCAGATCTAACCTTCAATGGAACAGACTAGATGATGCAGACACAACTCTAAACACACTCAGGCACCTTATCTTTGACAAAGGGATCAAGCATATTCACTGGAAGAAGGATAGCCTCCTTAATAAATGGTGCTAGAAAAACAGGCTTTCCACATGCTGAAGACTAAAAATAGACCTATGCCTATTACCATGGCAAAACTACAGTCAAAATGGATCAAAGACTTAAATATTAAAACTGAAACACTAAATCTTCTGGAAGAGAAAGTAGGTAGAAATATTAAGGGCATAGGGGTAGGTAGAGAGTTCATGAACAAAAGTCAAACAGCACAAGAAATATCAAAGAATCAACAATAAGGATTTCATCTTTTTGAGAAATTTCTGCATATCAAAAGAAATCATCAACAGAGTAAAAAGAAAACCCACGAATTGGGAAAAAATTATAGTGGACTGTCCTTCAGACGAAGGACTCCTATCTAGAATATATAAAGAATTAAAAAAAATCAGACCTCTAATATTCAAAGACCCAATCCAAATGTGGACATCTGAGATGAATACACACCTTACAAATGAAGAGATACAAATAGCAAATAAATATATGAGAAAATGTTCAACATCATTGGTCATTCAAGAGATTCAAATTAAAACAATGCTGATATGCCATCTTATATCAGAAAGAATGCCTATAATCAAGAAGTTGAACAATAACAAATGCTAGAGAAGCTGTGGGGAAAAAGGAACCCTTCTCTACTGTTGGTAGGAGTGTAGACTGGTACAAAAATTATGGAAATCAATGTGAGATTCCTCAAAATGCTAGGATTAGAGGTCCCATTCAAGTCAGCCATTCCCTTCCTAGGTATTTTTCCAAGAGAAATCATCACACCACTGTGATATATGTGCACACATGTTTATAGCAGTGAAATTTGTCATAGCTATATGGAAAGAACCCATATGCCCATCAACTGAGGAATGGATAAAAAAATATGGTATTTTTACACAATGTAGAATTACTCAGCTATAAAAGAAGATAAATTTGAGGCTTTAGTAGATAAGTGGAGTCAAATAGAGACTATATTGTTAAGTGAAATAAATCAGACCAACATGTGCAGACACTGTTTTGTCTTGCTAGTTTGAGAACTTGAAAGAATAAATAAAATTAGAAAGGTACAATGGATATTGTGAAAGGGAAATAATTTGTTCAATGGAAAGGAAAAAATGAGATGAAGAAAGAGACAAAAGAAAGAAGGGGAAAAGACATATTTAGGTATATTTGCAGGATAATTTGGATAATTGTACTGCCGATTTCTGCTGGTCTTTTGAAAGGAGGAGTTAATGTTTAAAAGTTTTTTCTTTTTAGTCTTATTATGTCTTTCTTTTTGATTTTTTTATAACTTTTGTTGTTGTTTTGTTTTGTGTTTTCTTTAAACCAAGTTTGCACATTTATATCTGGTAACCTGCATAACTAATTTGAAGACAACATCATTCAATACAACAATGATTGTTCAATTCCTATTATTTTGTTGAGTGAAATTTTGTATTTTTTCTAATGCTGTTTATTTATTGCTATGTTGTATTCTTTTTTAAAAAGACCAGCCAACAAGGCCAATGTTCACAGCACAAATTAACGTCTGGTCAAATTCAAAATGACTTCAAAATAAATATATTTAAGTAATAAACATTATAAAACAATGACAGCCAACTATGTATTAAAAGAGATAGATATCAAAAAAGCTTTTTGGAAATTCTTGTTGTCAAAGATTTGTATCCTCATTCAGGCATTAAAATCATCTAGCAGGCTATTCACAGTAAAAGTAAAATTTGTGAATTTAACGATATTGAGAAATTAACATGTGCACAGAAGAAAAAAAACCCAGTAAAATCTTAGAAGAAAAATTAATATGATGCAAGATAAATCAAAAAGCACTAAGCATATATGGTTTTTAAGGAGGTGACAGGAATGATTGAGAGGAAATATTAAAAAGAATTATTGTTGATGTTTTTAATAATACTATAAGATGTGAGTCTTCAGATGGAAAAATGAAGAGCAAGTACTGAGAATATTAAATGAAATGAATTCAGAAAATTAATTGAAGTTTCGGAACATCAAGGATATTTTGAAAATTTTGAAAAGTTGCCAGAGAGAAAGAAGATGAATTACTTACAATAGAATGAAGACTCGGCTGGTGACTGGTATCTCAGCTTCAAAAATTGATGCTTAAAAGAATGAGGGAGTGTCTTTAAAATGCAAGAGGAAAGAAGCTAGAATTCTATATCTGAACTGCCACTTGAGAGCAACTACAAATGAGCATATATTCAGAAGTAGAAACAAACAAAAGCACTTACCTATAGTCACTGAAGTTAGTAAGCAGCAATTCAAGGTAAACTATCATGTGAAGGTGCATTTCAGGTGATCCTACTTGTAGATGTGCTAAAACTGGGTGCACCACTCAAGAGCAGCCAATGGCTACACGATCTAAGGAGAAGACTGTTTGAGAAGGATTTTTTTTTTGTTGGGGGGATGCTGGCTCAGGATGCCTTAAGGGCAGTTCTGGCCTTCTGGGGGATGGAATCACAGTATCCTGAGGCTGACTGCCTATGCTTAAGCAGGCACTTAAACAACTGAGCCAATGGGCAGGCCCTGAGAAGATTGTTCTAAAAAGCAATTGCCCTGAGTCCCCCACAGCTCAACATAACAACATGGCTTTACTTCCTATATTTCATCTTCATACTTTTCTACTGGATGGTTAAGACCAAGGTAAAGCAGGACCTATGCAACAAGAGTTGTAGCTTTTTGGTCTGAGAAGGTCAGTGAAATGCCATCAGGATTTATTCTGAGATCCTGTACCTCAGATTGTAGAACCTTTGTCAGTGTCAGCCATGTGGATGAGTCACGGCCAATGCTTGGCCAATGTGCTCTCTGTGAAAGCCTGAGAGAGTGTCTTCTCCCCATGTGACTCTCCCTAGGCACACTGTACGTCATCGATCACTTTCCTCTTTGGCCCCATAATCTTCTTGATCAGAAAATTTGGGACACTACATGACGTTACAGTACAAGTTCTCATATGTCCTGAGTCTTAATTGACCTTAGAAGGCTAGGGACAAAATGTTGGCTTTCCTTGTAGCCCTCCTTTTTCTCTAATTTTGGTCTGCGAACTTAGGTTGTTAACCATCCAGAAGACAAGCTTATTGTTATTATCAAACTATTTAGGCTATCAAGCTTAACCTCACTATCTCACTGCATTTCAAACATCTTAGGCATAATAAGGAACAGATATTTTTCATCAAGTATTGATATGTTGAACTTTAAGTCCCTACATAATATGATAAAAAACATTTAAAAATTAGATTATATTTTAAAAATAGGATAAAGAATTCTATGCTTCTCATGTTTACACATAAGTCCAAAAATCTCACCATATACAACCTTGACGCAGGACAGTCCCACAATATTTCTTTTCCTGTCTCTTGCTTACATTCACCACCCCCTTCTTCTTGAACATCCACCTACCCGAGAGACATCTTAGCAGTAACTGGCATGTCATGACAAGCAGCCCATATCCAGGTTGGGATAGATATATAGTTGCATTCTCTTAATGAATAGAATGATTTTTTCTAATGGTGTTTGTAAGTAGGATCACAAGTCCGCATCTTGTACAGCAATTAACCACTAAGAAGAATATATGCAGTGTATTATTTGTTGAAACTGTACTTTCGATTTGATTTGAAACTGTCTCATTGCTATATGTTTATCAATAAAACTTTGAAAAGATAAAAAAAAAGAAATTGGCAAAAAAAATAAAAAGCAATTGCAAATAAAAATTTGTAAGTTATATGAGTGGTTAATATTGACTATAAGAAAAGTAGTCAATAATTTTTTAAAAGGAAGAACTAAAGTTTTGCATAAACGTGCCTGGGCATGGGGGTGGGTGGGCTACAGACAAGAGTGACTCTGTTGATTTCACCAAACATGCTCGATGATGAGCTTGTTCACATTGCAAATATCCATTTTCTTTTTATCCAGAAAAGTCCTTTGAAACTGAAATGCTTGGCCATGTTGACTTTTTTTAAGTTGAGGGCATTTGAGAGGAGGCAGATATTTTACTTTTTTCTTTTTTTTTCTTTTATTTTGCCAATCAGAGTGAGAGGAGAAAGTAGGAAAAAAAGAAGAAGAATATAAGATTCAGGACTACTTGTAAACTCACTCTGGCATTCAAAAAGTAGTGCCAGGGTTTCATCAAAGCCAAGATTCATGGAAAGTTTGGCATGTATATGAAAACATTTTTAATATGAAATTTTAATAATGTTAGCTTCCTTGTTACTTGGTGTTCCCTACACTTCTTGCTCTCTCACCTCAGTGTGAATACTTGTGGACTGACTGCAGTGCCTTCCTTTGGAGGACTTAAGAACAGAACATTTAGAAGAGACAGAAGTCATCATCATAAGAGAAAGGATTCACTAACCACCATGGGCGGCCACAACATGACTTCATATACTCTGAGGCCCTATCTGCTCTTAAGCTGCTGTGTGCCTTCAACTGAAAGCCTTGGTTTGAATTAAGTAAATGCAGTGCTTACATTTTTATGTTTTGTTATGTCCTTTGCTGAATGCTGACATGCCTGTCCTTATTTTATGTGCTACTTCTCAATCTTTGATTAACAGTGGAAATATATTTCTTCCCAAATAGGCGCAGACCATAGAAATCCAGTTTTAAAGCTTTTGTTTTTAATGGAGAAAGCAGTACAGAAAAAAGAAGAGAGCAAGTAAAATGTCATTTTAAAGAAAGCAATTGCCTTTGCATGGAAGTTTTAAACCCATACTGTTAAGTGCTTTCTGGCAGGACACAGTTTTCCTGTATAATATACTGGGTTTTTACCATGGAAATTGAAGACATAGGTTAAAAGTTAAACACCATCATTTTATCACACTGTTATCAAGAAGCATACTTTTGAAAGTTGTTGAAAAGGAGAGGCAGTGGGAGGTAGGGCTACTTGAAGATGTTGTGAGGAGGAGAAAGGACTCTCCTGGTGTGGTGCCTGGAGAGAGAGAGAGAGAGAGAGAGAGAGAGAGAGAGAGAGAGAGAGAGAGAGAG
>NW_004524636.1:4870995-4877011 GCF_000260255.1 Octodon degus
AGAGAGAGAGAGAGAGCATGCTGAGGGATAAGTGGCTGTTGTGTGCTTGGGAGAGAGCAAGAGAGTGAACTTGTCTGTGGTGGTTGACAGGGTGGTGAATAGTACTAGAATGAGATGATTGAATGCAGGCTGTCACAAGCGTTAACATTATGTTACTTAGGTGGACACTCATCCAAGAAGATTCAGTTTAACTAACAATTCATTTCACAATGCAATGGCAAGGAAATAAACAGAAGCTAGTTTCAAATCTTCCAAGCAAGAATTCTGATGGACCGTAGCACACATCGGGGGAACCAAAGAGACACAGAGCGAGAAGCAGGAGACGATAGGTGGTGCACCTGAGTTAAGAGTGGGGTACAGTGGGCAAAAGCCGGCAGAGAGAATCTCAGATAAGCATGGATTTTGCAAATCTAAATGAGCTAACCTTAGCAAGGACAAATAGTGAGCTTGACTTAATCAAGCATACTGTCTTTTCTGCAAACATCAGTGGAAAGGACTTTTTGGAAACAGAATTTCTACTGCAAGGGTCTATTAGAGGAGTGCGATGCTGTGCAAATGTGCTTCGGCTAAGTGGAGTCAGAGTCTTGTAGTTTGTAAACTGATTCTTTGAAATCAATTTGGGAAGCTTCATCTCCCTTTAGAATAATTCAAGAGTGAAGAATATGATCACGTATTTGAGTATGTCTTCTAATGTGAGCCTGTCCAATAGTATCTTTCACAATGATGAGAAAGTTCTTTATTGTTGTTGTCCAGGATGGGCTCTGCTAGTCCCATGTGTCTCCTGAGCACTTGAAATGAGGGAAGTGCAACTGAGGAACTGATGTCAAGTTTTAGTTCATAGCAAAAACTTATTTACATGGCCTTACCAACTAGGGGCTGTCACACTAAGCAACACAGTTTGTAAAGGACCTCTTCCCTCAGCATGAGAGATGACATGTGGCCTTCTTGCCATTTCAGTGGACATCATTGCTTTAGCATATGTTATTGGAACATGAATTTCCTTTGGTGACAAAAATTGTCATGTGTAAAGAAAAAGAGTCAACAAATATTGAGTAACAAGAATATATATATATATATATATATATATATTTGTCATCTGTCTAGGCTAACTAACATTAGCAGCAGGGATCACAATCCTGCTCTCTGTTTCATGAAAAAGAAAGACACTAAAACAAAACCATATTGTTATAGGTAGTGATGGAGAAAAGAAAGCAGCATAAAGGGCCTGAAAAATACCGCAAAATATTACAGTTGTACTCTGATTTAAGTTGGGGGATGTGAAGGGGGAGGAAATGTCTTCCCAAAAAAGATAGCATCTCACCAAAACCTCAACTGTGAATAGGAATTATCTAAGAAAAGAATGAAAGTGTGAATATTTTTGGCAGAGGATAGACTTGATGTGTTCAAAGAGTGTTGAGTCTCAGGCACAGCAAGAAGGGCTTTAGGGGATTCATGGCTTGTACTTGTCCTAGAAGAGGAAAGTAAAGGCTATCTTAGGTTCAACTGTTGGTTCTGAGGGTTATTTTGTTAAAATTTACACTTATTTAAGGCTAACTGCCCTCACACATATGATTCTGTTTTGTTCATTTTCTTTCCTTTTCAGTTAAAACATAGAAGTTCTAAACAGTGCTTTAAACAATAGGTCCCAATTTGCACTGCCTCCTTGTTACAGAATTGTATGTTTGATCTCTATGCTATGGACATTGTAGTGTTTCTCCCCAGAGTATGCAGAGACTCTTTCTCTGACCTATTATTGAAGATCTGGGCCATGTGATTTGTTCTTGCTGAATGAATGGGAGTCAGAATGATTCAGTAAAGGTATAAATATGTTTGCCTACTTTGGCTTAGCCTCTTAAACTTCTGCTTTGTTTCACAAATAGAGTCTGCCTTATGTCACTGCTGGTTAATCATCAGGTGGAAACTTAAGCACATCTGGCAGCGTAGAGCTAAACACTACCCATCCAGGATGAGAAAGCTCCAGTCTTGTTGAAATATTAGAGTAAAGCAAATGAGACATTTTTATAAGACACCGAGCTCCAGGGGTATTCATTGCATGGTCCAATTGCAACAGAAATCTTATTAGTATAGAAGGATGCTACTTATTCTATAGTTGAAAGGCTAATTATGTGCCCAAATATTCTCAAAGAGAACTTCAAGTTTTACTTTTAATATCTGTTTCTGGTTAAAAAAAATCTCAGGCATGGTGAGCAGTATCAGAACTTGAGTCAGGGCGTATTGTCAGGGCTAGCTGAAGCAGAGAGCATCTTACACTAGTCTCGCTTAGATGGCTGCTATAGTTCACATGTTGACTATCTCCCAGAAGTCAATGTGATAGAGGTGTGGTCCACAGTTGGTGCTGAGGGAGGTGCTCAGCCCTCATGGAGGGCCTGAGATCATTGGGAGCATCCTTCAAAAAGGAGTATGTGACCTTGGTCTCTTAATTTATCTCAGCTTCCTTGCTAAGGCAGTTTTCTCTGCCACAAATTTCCCAAATAATGTGCAACCCTCATCAAAAATCTAAAGGATGTATTTTCCCAGTCCTGGACTGGACACTCCGCAGCTGTGAGTCAAATAAATCTTTTCTAATTTACCTACCTCAGGCATTTAGTTACAGCAACATGAAGCTAACTAAAACATTGGCCTCCATGACAGCTTTGATTTAACTGTTTTAGAATGATTTAAGCATAAATGAGGAGGGCACAATGTGTGTGTGACATGTCTTTCTCACCCCATGAGTGTCCTCATTCTTTAACAAAAGCAGGAGATGCACTGGGAAAATGAGAGATATTGCTCTGCTTAAACAAGTCTCACAACTTAGTAAGGAGATAGACAATTAAACAAGTCATTCTGACAAAGAGAAAAAAAATTATAATGGTATAAATAAGTTTCTGGACATCACTCAAAAATTGTTTCTTGCACCTACTTTCTCCTCTTTAGTAAATCAGTGTAACTAACTGGTGTGTCCTAAATGTGATTTTTTTTGGTAATTAATTTTACATGAGCACAGGTTAGCCTCTTCCTTCAGCTCTAAAAGCTGCAAAGCCTTGGTACCTGCTCCCATATTCTTGCTTTTAAGTTGGTGGAAACATCGGATGTTATTCTAATTGGTATTCATGAAAGCGTACATTAAAATTCCTTCTTCACTTCCATCCCATAGCAGAGTTTTGGATTTGTTATCCCTTGTTCTGACAAAGAAATGCCACTTTGAATAAGCAATTATTTAATTTTCTTATGATGTAACTAACTGGCCAGGAGTCTGTTTCTCTTGTTCACATGAAGTTTGTGAGTTTTTTCCCCTTATTTTGTGTAGGCTATGCATGAACTATACTTTAGGGGTGAGATGTTGGAACAAATACTTTTTAAAATGTATTTAAGACAGGGTCTAGAGGATCTACAGGGTCTTACAGGGTCTCACAACATAGATCGGACTCATAGTGATCCGCCTGTGTTCAGCTTCCCAAAGAGCTGGGATTACAGGTGCTTGCCACCACACCCAGTCTCAATCACTTTCTAAGCATGCACCTGGGGTGGGGCCAGCACAACAAACCCACGATTGAATCTCCTGCCACTGTGCTCTGCCTCAGCAGGTGCTTTAGTCCGCTGAGTTATCTGGTTGGCCTTGAACAAATACTTTTTAATGATCCTATATGAATTCTTCATATGAATTCTGTTGAAAGTAAATGAATAAAAGCTTAACAATATCCTACTGAGTTAGAAGTTAATTATGGAAAAGGGAAAGTATCTCAATCTAAGCAATTTATTAGCTATTTTTAAATTTTGACAAGAGTACCTTAAAAGATCTCTGTTGTCTTATTACCTAGGGAACTGAGTGGTCTATAAAATTAGGAAGAAATACTAAAAGTTTCTTTTTCCTTTGACTCCCTCTTTCCTTTTCCCTCTTCTGTTTCCTCTTTTTTCCCATAATTTTATTGAGAAACAAATAGCAATGAGACAGTTTCAAACCAAATTGGTAGGACAGTTTCAAAAATTAACACATTGCATACATTCTTCCTAGTGGTTAATTGCTGTACAAGATGCGGACATGATATCCTATTTACAAACACCATTAGAACAAATCCCCCTATTCATTAAGAGACTGCAACTGTATATCTATTCTAACCATTTTGAATGCACAGATACAAAATGGACATTCATCTGTATCCCATTTTATTGCTCAGTTCCATTATTTGAATATTAGAGGTGTTTTAACTCAGCAAAATATTCTAAAAGAGTCCAGGAGTCCAAAATAGTACTGAATCTTCTGTTTGACTGGCAATGTCAGAAATTGTTGACCTGAGTCCCCTACAGCTCAACATAACAACATGACATTACTTCTTATACTTCGTTTTTATACTTTTCTGCTGGTTGGTTAAGACTAAGATAAAGCAAGACCTATGCAACAAGAGTTGTAGCTTTTGGATATGATAAGGTCAGTGAAATCCCCTCAGGATTTATCCTGAGATCCTGTACCTCAGATTTTAGAACCTTTGTCAGTGTCAGCCATGTGGAAGAGTCATGGGCATTACTTGGCCAATGTGCTACCCATGAAAGCCTGAGAGAATGTTTTCTCTCCATGTGACTTTCCTTAGGCACACTCTACATCATTGACCACTTTCCTCTTTGGCCCCATAGTCTCCTTGACCAGAAAATTTGGGACAGTACCGAGTTACATGACATTACAGTACAAGTTCTCATATGTCCTGAGTCTTAATTGACCTTAGAAGGCTAGGGCCAAAATGTTAGCTTTCCTTGCAGCCCTCCTTTTTCTCTAATCTTGATCTGCAAACTTAGGTTGTTAACCATCCAGAAGACAAGCTTATTGTTATTACCATACAACTTAGGCTGCTAAGATTAACCTCACTATCTGTCTGCATATCAAACATTTTAGGCATAACATGGAACAGGTATTTTTCATCAAGTATTGATATGTTGAACTTTAAGTTCCTACAGAATATGATGAAAAAACATTTAAAAATTAGAATATATTTTAAAAATAGGCATAACAAATTATATAATTCATATGTTTACACATAAGTCCAAAAAACTAACCATATACAACCTTGAAGCAGGACAGATCCACAGCATTCCTTTTCCTGTCTCCTGCCTTCATTCACTACGCCCTTCTTTTTGAACAATCATCTACCTGAGAGATAGCACAGCAGCAACTGGCATGTCATGAAAAGCAGCCCATATTCAAAAGACCAGAATGACAGGCACTCCAAGCATGAACCTAGTATTACAAATTGCCATCTTCAGTGCAGTTTCTTAGTTCACGGGTGTCAGTATATGTAGTTAGTCAGGGTGAGAATCTTTCCAATTAACTGATAGATTCAAAAATCTTCTGGAGATTCTCAAGATCATTGCCTTGTCCATCTTCTACATTTAACTGTATGGCTTGTCACTGTCATGTTTTCTAGCTCTTCTCCTTTCCCTCTCTTAATTAGTCCTCGAGTTCTTGTTTTCCTTTTACTTGTATTATACCTTTCTATGTGTATTTCTTCTTTTGAGATCTTATACTAGGGAAACTGTATGATATTTGCACATGTGTGTCTGGTTTATTTCACTTATGAGTATATGTTCAAGTGGCATCCACTTCAATACAAAGGCTTTGAGGTTATCATTCTTTTTTGATGGTAAAATTATCTTTTATTATAAAGGAAAATATGAAAAATGAAATGGTTAATGTATTTTGAAGCTAAATGATATTTAGTATGGAAAACATCAGAAAAATAAATTTGATTTTTAAATTGAATATTATAATTATAAATCTTTAAATATTACTTCTGCTATTCTTGAAGAGTCATTATTTGGTCAAACATAGTCTTTTCTTATTTTCCAATAATTTTATTGATAAACAAACAGCAATGAGACAGTTTCAAATCAAATTGATAGGACAATTTCAATAATTAACACATGCATACCTTCTTCCTAGTGGTTAATTGCTGTACAAGATGCAGATATGATATCTTAACACCATTAGAACAAATCACTGTATTCATTAAGAGAATGTAACTAT
>NW_004524636.1:4900783-4917786 GCF_000260255.1 Octodon degus
GGTTGCATTTTGTTCCTTCTCGTCATTTTGTGTAGCACTGTCTTCTGAATTTTGTTGTAGATCTTCGTTGTAGTTATAACCTTAGCATGTACTGAAGTTCAGGTGCTGATCTACAAAGTTAGGATTTATCCAGCTGTGCCTGGCTTGGGTCTGGCTGCTGTGCTCAGCTCCTTCTTGCTGCTGCCCTCGAGGGTGAACCTGTTGTGCTCCTCTGGCAAGATTTTCTGCTCCTGGACTAGGTGGGTGTTTCTATCCTCTACACTTTCTGCAGGGATTTTATCTGCATGGTTTCACCTCAGCCCTGTATGCCAGGCCTGAGCTGAGTCTGGAGGGTACAAGGTGGAGTAGTGTGGGGGAGGCATCTCTCCCACACACTCACTGGGCTTGGGCTAGGACTGGGTCTGGAGATTCCAGGAATGGGTTAGAAATTCCTACTTGCTGGGTGGGTTGGGGGTGGTTTTGCGGATCATTGGGGGGCGTCCTAAGGTGCTGGACGTGGATCACCCACGCTGTGCCTGGGCTGGGACCATTAATAGGTTCTGGTGGCACAGGGTAGCTGGAAGCTCTCCCACATACTCATCAGACCTGGGCTAGGACTGGGTCTGGGCGTTCCCAGAATGCGGCAGAAATTCCTGCTTGGCAGGCAAGGTGGGGGAGGTGCTGTGAAGTGGTGGGGGGCATCCCAAGGTGGTGGAAGAGGGTCTCACCCATGCTGCACCTGGGCTGGGATCAGTAGTAGGTCCCGCAGGCGCAGGTTAGGGGGAACGGCTTCCACACACTCAAAGGGCCTGGGCTAGGACTGGGTCTGGGGGTTCCCGGAATGCTGCAGAAATTCCTACTGATCGGCCCTGTTGGGGGAGGTGCTGGGGAGTGGAGGGGGGCATCCCAAGGGGGTGGAAGAGGGTCTCACCCATGCTGCACCTGGGATGGGACCAGTAATAGGTCCCACCAGTACAGGGTACCTGGAAGCTCTCCCATACACTCACTGGACCTTGGCTAGGACTGCAACTTTATCATTCTTCATAGCTGAGTAATACTTGATTGTATAAAAATATCACATTTTTTCATCCATTCCTCAGGTGATGGGCATGTTGTTTGTTTCCAAGATTTATCTATCACAAATTGTGCTGCTATAAACATAGGCACACATATATCACTATAATGTGATATTTTCAGATCCTCTGGGAAAATTCCCATTAGAGGAATAGCTGGTTTAAATGGGATTTCCAGTCCAACTTTTCTAAGGAGTCTCCACACTGATTCCCATAATGGTTGCACCAGTCTACATTCTCACCAGCAGTTGAGAAGGGTTCCTTTTTCCCCACAGCCTCTCCAACATTTGTTGTTGGGTGATTTCGCTATGATAGACATTCTTTCTGGGGTGAGATGATATCTCAATATAGTTTTAATTTGCATTTCATGGATGGCTGGTGATGTGGAGCATTTTTTCATATATTTATTCGCTTCTTTAATTTCATCCTCTGAGACATGTTTGTTCATCTCATATGCCCATTTCTGGATTGGGTCTTTAAATTTTGGGGCCTTAGCGTTTTTTTTTTTTTATTTGTCATGATTTTTTCCAAATTTGTGGGTGGTCTTTTCACTTTGTTGGTAATTTCTTTTGATGTGCAAAAACTTCTCAGTAAGAGCAGGTCCCTGTTGTTAATTCTTTCAAGTGTTTACTGTGTGATTTCATTTTGTTCAAGAACTCTTTACTGTTTCCTCTTTTTTTCCTTCTCCTCCTTCTACCCAGCTCCCAGCCCCCTTCTCCTTCTATTTTTCTTCTATTGTTGCTGTCATTATTATTGCTATTATTATTAACTATTAGTTTGTAGTGCTGAGGATGGAACCTAGGCCTTTACTCATGCTAGGCAAATGCATATCACTGAAATACAACCCAGGCCCAGGTCAGTTTATATGAGACCATCTGGTTCTCTGTCTTCAATAACCATTATAAAATAAGATGAGTTGAAAAAGGCTCAAGTCAACAACTTCTGACATTGCCAATCCTATGGAAAACCCACTACTATTATGGATTACTTGACTATATTGGAATATTTTTTGGATTCATACACCTACAGTATTTAATGACAATGGAATACCCTTCTCTGACAAAACTAAACAAAAAGGGATACAATTGAACTACAATTTGGTATATGTATATTCAAAATAGTTAGGATAGAATTACAGCTACATTCTCTTAATTCAATGAATAGATAGATTTGTTCTAATAGTGTTTGTGGACAGGATATCATGTCTGAATCTTGTACAATAAATAACAACCAAGACAACAATATGCAATGTATTAATTATTGACACTAATTGGTTTTGAAACTGTCTCATTGCTATTTGTTTCTCAATAAAATTATTATTATTTTTTTTTAAAAAAGCAATGACCTGCAAGAAGCTGGAGTGGTTCCACTGTTTCTTTTATAAAATTAATTTTATTGAAAAAATTGCAATGTGACAGCTTCAAAATAGGTTGGTAAGAGAGTTACAACAATTAATACATTGCATATTGTTGCCTTTGTAGTAGTCATTCATAGCACAAGATGCAGACATGATATCCTGTCCAAACACTATTAGTTCAGATCTTTCTTCTTATTGAATTAGGAGAAAGTAGCTATATATCTATCTTATTTTGTATATACAGATACAAAATTGTCCTTCATTTATATCATATTTTTATTCAGTTTTGTCAGAGATGGGTATTCCATTGCCATCCAAATATTGTAGGTGCATGAATTCAGCAAAATACTCTGCTATAGTCCAGTACTCCACAATAGTAGTGGGTTATCCAGAGGAATGGCAATGTCTGAATCTGATGACTTGAACCTTCGACAGCACAGCATATTAACATGACTTCACTTTTCATACCTCATTTCTACACTTTTCTGCTGGATGGTTAAGACCAAGATAAAGCAAGAACTATATAATAAGAAATGTAACTTTTGTATCTGACATGGTCAGTCAAGTCCCCTCAGGACTTGTCCTGAAACCCTGTACCGCACTTTGTAGATCCTTTGTCATTGTCAGCCATGTGGATGAGTCACGGCCATTGCTTGACCAGCTTGCTCTCTGTGAAAGCCTGAGAGAATGTTTTCTCTCCATGTGACTCTCTTTAGGCACATACTACTTCATTGATCACATTCCTCTGTGGCCCCATAATCTCCTTGATCAGAAAATTTGGGGCAGAACTGAGTTACATGATGTTACAGTATATAGGGTCTCCTATGTCCTGAGTCCTCACTGACCTTGAAAGGATAGGGCCAAAATGTTGGCTGTCCTTGCAGCCCTTCTTTCTCTCTCACTTTTGGTCTGCAAACTTAGGTTGTTAACCCCCCAGAAGAGAAGCTTATTATAGCCCTACAACATATGCAGGTGGGTTTAACCTCACTATCTGTCTGAATATCAAAATTCTTAGGCATAAGATGGAATATCTTAAAAAACCATTCACTTGGGATACAGTCTGGTCATAATTGGTATGTCATGACAAGCAGTATGTATTTAGCTGACCAGAATGACAGGCATTCCAAGCATAACCCCACTATTACACATGTCTATATTTGGTGCAGTCACTCAGTTCACATGTATCAGCATATACAGTTAGTCAGGGTGAGAATCCCACCCAGTAACTGCTAGATTCAACAACTTGCTGATAATTCTCACGATCATTGGCTTACCCCTCTTGTATGTATAAAGGTATGACTTTGCCCCTGTCATGTTTCCTAGCTTTTCTCCTTGTCGTCTTTTCATTGTCTAATCCTCAACTTCTCGCTTTCCACAGTTTCTTATATGGACCATACTTATATAATGGGATCTTGGTTTTATACCCAAGTGGCAAATCTTTTTCTTTAAAGTGGGAGCTTAAATCATTTGGATTCAAAGTGATGCTCAATATAATTGTATTAAAACATACTATGTTGTTGTTTTCTATTTTTTCATCTGCTATTTTATGATTTTTCCTTTTTGCTTCCTTCTTTCCTTTAACTTCCTTCCCTTCCTCCCTCCATCATTTCCCTTTTTCCCCTCCCTATCTCTTTCCTTTAATTTTTTTCTTTCTTGTGGGTGAGTTGATGATTGTTATATCCTTTATTGACTTGTTAGTTATACTTCTTTCTACATACCTTTCTGGTTGTCCTTGAGTTTATAACATACATATAAGGTAATGGTAAGAAGTACTGGTTGAGTTTTCTCCAGAGTTGTAAAAGGACTGAGTCCTGAGGTTCTGGAATCCCACTGCAACTCACTCAGGTGGGTAATAGAAAGCAGGATGCACTTAGACACATCATTGTGAAACTGTGGAATGAAGACAGGTTATCTGCACAACACCAAAGGTGCTGCTTACAAATTCGTAACCCTAAAACTTGACATCTGGCTGGCAACAACGTAAAGGAAAAGAGAAACTATATTTTCAAAATTTTAAGAAAAAAATTACAGCTAATTTGAAATTATATTAAAGCTCTTATCTCTCAAGAGTAAAGGAGAATATTCAACAACGGAACAAAAAAAATTGGGGTATAACTATGAATGTCCATTTTGTATCTGTGTATTCAAAGTGGTTGGGATAGATATATAGTTGCATTCTCTTAATGAATAGAATGATTTTTTCTAATGGTGTTTGTAAGTAGGATCACAAGTCTGCATCTTGTACAGCAATTAACCACTAAGAAGAATATATGCAGTGTATTATTTGTTGAAACTGTACTTTCGATTTGATTTGAAACTGTCTCATTGCTATATGTTTATCAATAAAACTTTTAAAAGAAAAAAAATAAAGAAATATCAAAACATAAAAAAAAGAGTAAAGGAGAATGCATGCAAAAATTTTAGCTACACAGTCTAAGTTAGGGAATTTCTAAGAAATGTCTTTGAAAAAAGAAGCAAAGTAATGTCAAACTGAAGCTTTTTATATATAAGGAAATATAAAACAAAAGTTTAGTATGCATGTTTATTTAAACAAATAATTATTATGTAGAAGAAAAATATCCTATGTGTGGGTTAAAAAAGAAAGCTGAAATATTGAACAAGAAATATAAAGAAGATAATGAAAAGCAGTAAATAATTCTTCTTTTGATCTGGACATTAAATATGTTGATTGACTTGAATTAAATTATTTTATTCAAACATTTTATAGTATCCACTCAAAAAGGGAAGCAGTAGGAAAGGAAAGAGTAGGACATGGAAAAATTAATAAAGAGTATAAGCAGAGAAAGGGGAAAAAGAAAACACAATGAAATAAAATAATAGGATTAGTCATTGTATAATAGTTAAATTAATGGCTTTTAGTAATTTCAAATATAATAGACTATATGAAAAAGGAATCCAACAATATATATTGCATATGTATGATATAATTTAAGTTCAATGATATATGATGATTAAAAGAAAGTGGATGGAAAGAGATATAGTCAGCATTCACTAAGCAAAATCAACCATAGCAGCAGCAGCAGAAGAAATAATATACATAAATGGAAGAACAAATGAGTCATTATCCATAGATGCTATAATGCTTATCTGAAATTCCAAAAGATATACTAAAATACTAAACTTAATAAACTGAAAATAGATGTTGGATTTCAAATTAACGTATAAAATAATTCGAATTTGTCTATATTAGTAGAAAATTTAAAATGAAATTCAAAGGTAGACTTTTTTTATAGGAATTATGTTTGCATATGTATGTATGTATAAAACTAAGTAGAGGTATATGTTCTTGAAGAATTATTTTTAAGAAGTCACGTCCCCACAAAGTAATTGAAAGATGTTGTATTGTTCAGTGAAAATATACCAAGGTATTTTGTGGATCTAAAAGGTGTTTCTTTTTTCTTGATGTGCTGTGGAGATTAAAACTGAGAACATTTACAAACTAGACAAATGCTCTACCACTGAGCCAAATCCCCAGTCCCTAAAAAGCTGTTTCTAAACCTTCCATGGAAGAGCACAGGGTCAACAACAGTCAAGAACCCCTTGAAGAATAAAACTAAGGGGTGTGTGTGTGTGTGTGTGTGTGTGTGTGTGTGTGTATGTGATGTAGAGTAATTGCTCTTCCATGTATCAAGGGTTATTATGGAACTAGACAGAGTGGTGTTTTATAGTCAAGGTAAGCAAGAAAAAGAAGTAAAGAGGATAGAGGACAATTCACATGTAACCCTACATGTAGCAGTTGCTGACATGGCTTAGTGGGTAATCATCAAATCTCCACCGACTGATGCCAAGATAATTGGTGATTAACAACAAAAGAAAGCGAAATTATTTCCTTATTTGTCACCATGAACAACTTGCTTTATGTTACAGCTTCTGAGGCAATTTTTCCTTCACAGTGACCATAGGGACAATGGCAAATTGTCATTCATTTTATCTTATAGGAAGGAAAGTTTCCATGGATTCACGAGGAAAAAAGCCTTAAACAGAGAAACTGATGGAAACTACCAAAGGGCAGTGAGCTGATTCAGCAGTTGAGCAGCTGGTTGTCACACACACACACAAACAAAAAAAAAAAAAAAAAAAGAAAAGAAAAGGCATATACAGATGCTAGGTTCAATTCCCTGGTGACTCTAACTGGAATTCTTGTAACTTCTAAGTACATTTCTTTTTCTTCAAGGAAAGCTTAAGTAGTAAGGTTATTGCTGTTCAACAAATGAAATCTGGCAAGTCTTACAAGTGCCTATGTAAACTGTAATTAAATTCTTCATGTAAGGCTATGCAATTTTCTGCTTTGAAAATAATACTTAGCTACAAAGCTATTCTACATTCTTCTGCTAATAAGCATTGACTGGAGTTGGAGGAATGATTTTTTTTTTTCTGGTCTGCTTAATGAATTCAAGTGACAAGTTTTATGTTGGAGACTGATGACTGACATTTTCTCAGAGGAGGTAAGAAAAGTTTTAATCTGTCTAAGGCATACAGCAGATCTCAGAAGCACCTCTGGATAGAGACAGGCATTTACAGTGGGAGGTGAACGAGAGAATTCCATAGTCATAGTGAAAACACCCAAAGGCTTCAGCCTGACCATGGCAAATGTCGGGCAAACCCTATCTTCCTGAGATCTCCATGGTGAAATCAAGAAATTTTAAGAGGCAGAGACAAGAGTGAAGCAACACCCAAAAGATGCCTTGTCATTTGGGAAAGTAAAAGACTAAAGAAGACAACATGTATAAAATTCTATGAATTTTTTTTACATAAATGTAACAGACATGAATATTTCTCAGTCATAAATCTCTCTGATATGCTTGTGCAGTACCTCTGAGGACAGCCTGCAGGAGAATCATGTGGGACTTGTTTTTAACTGCGTCTGTATTTAGTCATAGAAAACATTTTCCTACAGGCAGGTTCTAATGAAATTCATTAATGCTTATCTGAGGTATTTGTATGTTCTCATTTATGTAGTACATTTTTGATCTAGTAGTAGTTTATTCTTGGGTATGGTGTAAGAAAGAGATTTAGTCTTATTTTTTTTAAATGGTAAAATGGTTGTCTCAGCATCATTTATTAAAAGTTCAATTTTTGCTGTAATGATTTAAGATGCCACTTTACTCATATATTAACATTTTGTGGGTGTCTTAGTCTAGCCCTGGATTGTGTTGTCTATTCCACTGTTTAGAGTGTTTCTTTAAAAAAATCCTCATACAAGAATCTGGAAATTAGCATTTAAGTAAATTTTCAATTTCCACACAGTTATTCCTTTCTAACTTCTTCAGGAATTTTAACAATCTTACTACCTCAAGACAGTAGGTTTTCAGCAAGTATAAAAAAGCAGATTATAAGATTATGTTCTCCTACAGCATAGGGAGGATAATTCTTCAGTCCTCTTGGTGATTTATGCTCAATTGTCATTTATAAAATACATCATCTAAGCAAAATAAATTTTATTTTGTTTTTTCTAGTACTGGGGATTGAACCCAGGACCTCATGCATACCAAACAAGTGGTTTGCCACTGAGCTACCTTCAGTATCCTTTATACAAAACAGTCTGAGGTCTGATGTATGTGAATGGACTGCTTATGAATATCAACAACATTGTATATGGATTTCCCCCTATTTTTGAGATGGACTTTAAATGTACATCAACTCTTACATTTTTCATGAAGATAACTGAAAAAATTCATTTTTTACTGATATCTTGGCATAAACTATGTGATTTTATGTGTAAAAATAAAGATTAAACCCAAAATTTGAAAGAATGGAAGTATTGAAAAGACTATAAAAATAGCTGGCTTGGCAGTGTATTAAAGCAAATTTAATGGGCAAATACCACTTGGATAATCAGATTTCCTCCTCCAAATTGTAACATTGGAATAAAACTTAGTCTGTAACTGAATGTGATAACTTGATAGATGGGAAAACTGAGGCTTAGACGGGCTGTTAGTTTTCAAAGTTTGAATGTTAGGCTCGGAGTGAGAACACACAGCCTCTCACCCCCACCCGCATTCTTAACCTTGAACTTGTGGCAGGTCCAGAGTTATGGGAAAAATAGAGAGGCCACTTGCTGGAATTTCCTACTGTTCCTAAACAGGATGCCCGAGGGTGGCCTTGCCCAATATTTGCAGATGTTGCTACTTGTCTAGAGTGAAGCTAGGACTTCACAGAGATAGGATCGCTTTTACTTCGGGCTTGTTTTCCTGTTCTTATATATTGTTTCTGCAAGTAAACCCAAATGTCTTCTCTCTCCTTCTGCCTTGGATTCAATGTAGCATCAGTGATCATTATGATCCAATGGGAAGAGCTGTTAACCAGCCTTTAGAAGTCATGAAAATGACATCATAACTTCTCTTCATGGGTGAGATATCATGAGATTGCTATTTGAGAAAATAATGGTACTTGTCATATATTTCCTCTAAATAAATCTGGCTTTAATAGCAAAAGTCCCTGCTTTCCTCACTTCTGTTTATTTTCAGTCACTCAAACTGACACATGCTGTCAATATCTTCTCACTGTAAGTGTAAGCAGAAGTACTGAAAGAAAGCAGTATTGTTTTATTTGGGGGTTAGCAACTTTCCAGGACCCACTGGCAAAAGTACTTAGTTCTAAAGAATCGCGTGTGTTTTCTTTGTTCTAAATATAGCTGACACAGTATGCAGGAGCGCCTTAAGGCTTGGGACCAAGGCATTTGGAATTCAAGAAAACTTTAAATCTTAGGAAGCAATATCTCTTGCCCATAACTGAACAAATAAGCTAACTGCAGGAAACAAACTGGTGGAGATCAGATTTTCTTCTCAAATCTTCTGGTGGTTTTTAAAAAACGTTTTCCCTCTAAGATCATAAAAAACTCAGCCTCCAATGCCACAGTAACTCATTGGAATATTGGTAAATGGCAATTAGTGTGTGACCTTGCTGGGCCATGGGAAGGGTTGTAGTATAATGAATATGCCTGCTTTGATGAAGCACATCCTTAGAGTGCTTTTCTCTGAACTCTGTCTATATATATATATTTTTTTTGGTGGGGGGCATAGATTGGGCATAATGCCAAACAGCTTATAATGCAGTCTTCTGCCTTTAGATTTACATGGACTGTAAGACAGGAAGGTGGGTGTGTAACATGTGGTATTGTTATTATTAGATTCTGTTTTACATTGTTTCACAAACTGGAAACTATAGATGCTTGTGGCCTAGGGACATATTTTCAGAGATATATGAATTCTGAAATACACATATATTTTTCAATTTTAGACATGATGCAAGAAAAATTAACATGAACATATAAAAGACCTTTCTAGATGTTGAACTTCTGCATTTGTTTGTGAGCAATGCTGTAAGAGAGTAACACAACTTGAGTAGATTATGCAACTATTTATTGTCTCCCAGTTGTGGAGGTCAGAAGTCCAGGACCAGGTTACAGTAGGGCTGGGGCCCTGTGAGGACCACTAGGAAGAATCTGTTCCATGCATCTGCCTGGCTTCTTGTGGGTTACTGGCATCTTCAGAATCCTTTGTTCCTCGATGACAAGGATCTCTGCCATCACGATCAATGTCACACTCCTTGTGCACCTTCAATCTCCATGTCTTAAGTTAACCTTTATGTAAGACACCAGTGAAACTGGATGAAGGTCCTCCCTAGTGATCTCATCTTACCTTGATCCTTTGCAAAGACCCTCAGTTATGAAAAGGTCAGTAAACCTTTTGGTCACTGGAAACTAGCATCTTTTGGAGGAACACAATTCCTTCCTGATTATCTTCTAAATAAGTATTGTCACTTTGACAGTATAATTAGGAAAAAGGGAAACTGCACTGTTTCATTTTTCCTGTCCTCAAAAAAGATGACTTAATATGTAATAAGTTGATTCCAGGAGAAGAAAGACCATGTCATGGCAATGTATCTTTCAAGCTTTTTATTTTGTAGAAGCTGCAGTAAGGAGCAGTGGAGGTATACAGTGGAACAGAGGACAGGACCCCACAGCAGCTTATACCACAGAAATCGTATCTGTGAACTCTTAGTGATTCATGTATATTTCTACCTAGGATAGGAGTTATGACTGAGATTTTGAATCTATGTATCTGGTAACTGACTCAGCTATACTATCTATTACAAGGAAGAACTTATGTTTTCCTTAAAGGAAAAATTAAGTATAGAAAAAAGTTCTGATTTTATATTAAAAAAATTACACTGATAATAAGTATCATGCACTATGAACTTCCATGTCAGCCAGTGTATAAAATACTATCCCTTTCACTATCCAGTCAAGTTGCTATAATCTCCATTTGGTAAGTGAAAAATATATTGGGACTGGTATTTGTATAATTTTTGTCTAAACTCAAGATGTGTATTCTTTCTATTGCATTTCTGTATTTTTCTGGCTGCACCTAAATTCCTTGCAGGTAAGTATTTCTCAGTAGGCATATCCTAGACTGGTGAGGGCAAACCTTTTAGAGATGAAGTGACAAACTGCAATCCAAAACTCAAGTTATTTATTTGGAAGTGCCTACACTGCAAATAAACCTGGATATGTGTTTTTAGTTTAGAAAAACAACTCATGCATGAGCATCTTTTGTCTTAGCAGAAAAACATGATGACATGCGTGCTATAGGACTTTGAATATCCATAACTGTGTTTTTTTTAAAATCATGTATCACCTCTCCCTATGTATATAAAGTCATAGGTCATTGACATGTAAATCTAGTAGAAATGTAAAACTGATATGTGACAAATGAAGACTACAGGTCTTCATAGGACTCTGTTTCCTAAGGGATGGCCCCTTTGAGAAGTTCCAGAGAACAATGGCTCATCCTAATGTTGCTAGCTCACATAATAATTCATGAATTGAACCAAAAAATCCCAACAATATTGATATTGGCACGGTCACCCTAGAAGAGAGGTCAAGGGAAATCTCTACCCCTAAAATTATTAGCTGTGAGTTTGTATTCAGATCTTCCTTGGCAAGTCGCATTTGCTTTCAAAGTTTTTAAGATTCTCCTCTATGATACCACTGTTCTCTGGCCACATGGGAGCATGTTGATAACTAGGGAGAGCCTTGAGATTTATTCAGCTAAATCGCCTCCTGGAAAGCTTCAGAAATGAGTTTCTTGGAGATTTGGCCCTTACTGTTGCTTATTGAACCATCTAGTTCTCTCTTCCCTCAGTCCAATCATGTGCCATAAAATATTCCAAACATTAAGACAGACTTAATGTACATCAGGAATAAAATTATAGCTAAGTAGGATGGTCATCTTGTTTCCATTTGAGGGTAGTCCCTGGTTGAAAAATGGGCTTTGCAGTGTCATTTCAAAGATTTTTATTTTATTTTTTGCTTTGACAAGTATGTGTAAAGATCAAATATTGCATATGCAATAGAGAATTTCAATTCCACCCCTCCCAACCTGGCAAGTACACCAAAGCTATTGGTGGTATCTAGGAACATATATCTCTGAAGACATAATTTATTGTAACTAAAAGATTGCCTTTTTCTAGCAATGCTTATATGACAGGAAATCTAGGAAGAAGGCTTGATCATATCAAAAGCTACTTATCTCAAATAAAAATATTGTAAAATATATAAATAGAATAGAATGATGAATTTAACTCTTTCTTTGCTTTTCTTCCCTCTTTTTTCCTTCTTTCCAGTTTGCTTGCTATTTATTTCATATTGAATATAGATATTTATTCTATAATAATTTATTATAATTATTATATATTATATGTACTGCATATATACTGCAAGTAAACCATATATATATGATTTATATATAATACTCTAACATAAATATTAATATATAATATTAATACAATACCCTAACATATATATTAGGGTGGTATATTTTCTGTTTTTATTAGTTAGGCTATTTTATTTAGTTAGTAGTTTAAAGCCGGAAAAGCAAATGTCTCTTGGTTATGCCTTCTAAAAGTTCCTTTGCCTCAGAGGGAAAGTTGCTCTGCCTATGAGATCAAATACACATTTGACACACATGGCAGTGAAGACACTTCAAGCCTTCCCAGCTGTACAATGGAAAATTTGATCGAAGGCTTATCATCCTAACATGGTTTGTTAAAAAAAAAGAGAAACAGGAACAATAATGGGTGGATTCAGAAATAAAAATAAGAGCTTCAAATGTAAATTCATTTCCTCAAACATCCACTGTTTATTCATTTGAAAAATGTTCCAAGGGATTCCCTCATTTATCTCTGTGTATCTGTCTCTGTGTATCTCTGTCTCTGTGTCTATCTGGTCATCTCTGTCCTTCTGTCTCTCTGTCTTTCCTTTAAGTCACGAGGTGAGAAGCTCTCTTCTGTGGTCTCCTACCATGATTTCTGCTTCTCCAGAGGCTCAGAAATGATGAGGCAAGTGACCAACAAAACTTATAAAACCAGGAGTCAAAATAAGTCTTTTCTCCTATAATTGTCTTACAGGATTGTATACTATGCTCCTGTTTAAAAACCTACTGCACTATATTCTACTGTGATAGCCTCCTTCCTAGGGTGGTGAGGATGAAGAGGAAGGAGAAGTATTTGGTGCTCTGTCTCATTCATAATCAAGGATCAATAGCTATTAGTCATTATTCTATGTTTCTATTATTTTAGACCACTTGAGTAAGAACTCCATCTTCTCCTGGAAAGATATAACCAAGATTTCTCTTCTTTAGCTTGATAATTTGTAAGAAACTTAAAAAGATGGTGCAGATTTAACTCACAATCTTATTGTATGTCAACTTTTGACCACAGTTCACTGTGACTTGCTGCCCTGGCTGTATTTGCTATGTTAGAACTAGAGCCTATAATATTGGTAGATTTATTTTATCATTTTGATGATAGTTTGGTATAAGTATTAACCATTTTATAATTTCTACCAGATTATTCTCCTTCCTTAAAGTCACTTCTCATTATTCTATGTGAACAGGCATTTCAGATTCTTCATGTAACCTTAACCAAAAGTTTGTTTACAGTTGGAGCCTACGTATTTGTCTTTCTACATGTAAGAAAAAATTTAGCATAATCCTCTGTGTTAATGGCGCTAGTTAATTAGTGATGCAAACACCAGTGCCTATCCCTCTGCTCCTTCTCCCTGTCACAAGGTGAATTCAGCTATTTTCCTTTGGCAAAAGAGAAAATGCTATGCTATTTAAGTTGCAACAAACATGACTAGTATAGAGGAAATGCCTTTTCTGTGGGAAACCATTAAAACCACTTGGAGTCAAGATTTGAGCTATCTAGTTTTTAAAAAGCTAATCAAAATGTGTTTGCATGATGTTGTTAATTGCTAAAAGGAAATTATATAAACTATGGACATAGACTTACATTTTGAAGTTTTATTTTCCTAGTAGAGTCAGTCTCTAAAAAGTTCTACAACAAATTTCTTCTAGATGTATTCTGATTGTTATTCTCAGAAGGTACTGGAAACCTTAGGAATTAGAAAAGCAGGGGAAATGGACCAACAAGGTGAACATAAACTATTGTGTAAACTTCTCATGATAGATATTCTTTTGGGTGCATAGTCTATCCATTGTTAACCAAGAAGGATGATTATGTTCAATTGCTATTATACATATTTATAACAAATTATTATTAACAAAGTTTATTCAGTAACTCTCAGCAGTTTCCAAGGAAAGAGCTTTTGGGTTTCTTCTGCTGTTGTTTTATCTGAGAAGTGAGGGGCTGTCATGTCTATGTAGTTGAGTTAGGTAAAGTGGATAGAAATGTGGCTACTAGATCCTTCCACAGGGATAGGTAAGATTCATGAGTGATCCTGGCAGGAAAGAAGTTGTCAAGACAGCTAAGGGATTTAATTAAGGTCAGGTTCTCTAGAACTTGAAATGGTGTTTTTTTCATTTTTTAAAAAAATATGCAACTTTCAGCTGTGTCCCAGGATGAAGCAGGGGAAAAGTTGCTGAGCTGGGCTAAGCATCCTCCCTGAGCAGCTGCTTGGTCATGGACCCCAGACCAGCTCACCCTTGAAATGGGGTTCCTCATACAAGGGATTTTTTGAGTCTTCTTTGGAGAAATATGTAGCTAAGTGAAGAAATCAGAAGAGAGGAGCAGAGGGAACGCAGCAAAGACATGGGATCAGCTGAAGTCTAGTCTGAGCCAACAGAAAGCTCTAGAACATAAATAGCTCCTCATGGTTTTCCTGCTGTGGGGCAGAGGATCAGGGATTTATAGCCTTATAACTATCATTATGGGCAGGATCTCTCCAGAAGTCACAGCCTCTCCACAGTTCTTAGAATTTACTTTTTTCATGGACAAGGGACAATCTCTTTAAAAAAAGACTATAAACCAATAGCAGCAATAGATTTCAGTGGCTAAGTGGATTCCAACAGGTTTACAACTTGACGGGTACCCTCAAAGGACCTAGAATCACAGAAGCCAGAAAGTTAATTTTTCTTTTGGTGAATAATAATTTTATTTCATTTTATAAAAATAGACAAAACTTGAGAAACAATATAGAATTTCAAATAAACAAGATGATAGGAATTCACTGATGTTTTTCATGTTGCATTGTTGTCTTCAAAGTAGTTGCTCAGATTACCAGATGTAAGGACATAAAATTGGTCAAAATAAAATATTAAACATTAACTGCTTTACTAAAAAAGCAATAGAAATTAGCAATACAGTCATCCTAGCTATCCTGTGTATATACTATTTACATATTTTTTCCTCTTCCTTCTTTTTTTTTCTTTTCTCTTTTCCCTCATCCCCATTGTTCTTTCCATTTGAGTAGTTTCTTTCCCTTTTACCATATCTATTGTACTTGTTGGGATTTAATTTACCTTTGCATGTTCTTACACTAGGGAGACAATGCAATATTTACACATGTGGGTCTGATTGATTTCACTTATGAATATAGCCTCTAGTTGCAACCATTTATCTATAAAAGCCTCACTTTTATCTTTTGTTATAGCTGAGTAATATTCCAATGTATAAAAATACTTTATCTTTCTGTATGGTCATTTGAGTTCTTTCCAAGATTTAGCTGTGACAAATTGTGTGCTGTAAACATGGGTGCACATATATTACTGTGGTATGATGTTTTTTGTTCTTCTGGAAAAATACTCAGAAGGAGAATAGTTGGCTCGAATAGGACTTCTAATCCTAGTAAAAGTGTTAAGCTTGAGCAGTTCTCAGGGATCTTGATGAAAGCATTAAGATCAGACATAAAAGTGTTTGTGAGCTCTTCAACCAGGTACTCAGAAAAGAAAGTGGATCTTTTCCCATGGATTCTAGGAAGCGAAGTAAGATGCTTATTATCTGAACAATATTGCTGCGGGTCTGTACAGGGGAAGAGGATTAAAGGATATGTCACTAGGATGATGCATTCTGAATTATTCTGTTTTGTGGGTAGGTTTATATGAACTCCACTGGATGGAGAGACTAAATATACTTGCTATCTCCCATCTCTGAGTTCATCTAACAACTGAAGTCAGTGTTCAACTAATGCCAAATTGAGCAGAACATGGGGTGAAGAGAGTTAATCAGGAGGCCACAAGTTACACATGTAATCAAAACACAGCATATTTTTTGTGGACTTCCCGCCCTAAACATTCCTAACCTCATCTGATGGAACAGGCAATATTGGGCATATTTCAGATAGATACTTTTCTTTTGTGTCTATCCCTAAATCTAGCTCTACAAGTTCGCCAATTCTCTGGTGTAGCCCCAAGAATAAGAATTTTAGAAGTGTAACAACTTGAACAATGACATACTTCAGTTTTCTGTTTTTAGGGTGTTCATTATTTTGAAATCTCATAGTTCATTGTAGACCTTCCACCTCCCTAGGGATATTTCTTAAGGCATTACTAGCATTCAATGTTATCTTTCCATTGCTGTAATAAGATTCCTAAAATAATCAATTTGCAAGGAGAAAAGATTAATTCTGGCCATATTTTTAGATGTGTCAGTCTATAGTCACTTGGCTCTGTCCCTTTAGGCCCATGGCCACACAGTAGATCTTGGAAGGAGCACATTATGGAGATCTGTGGTGGGCAGGAGGCAAAGACACAACACCAGGGTTCAACTATCACCTTCAAAGTCACAGTTCCAGTGGCCTCGCTTCCTTCTACTGGTCCCACTTCCTGCAGGATCCATCACCCCACAGTGGTGCCACAGGAGGATGACAAGGCCTTGAGCACATGGCCTTCTGGGGACACTCCAGATTCTAATCATAGTATATTCCAATCTCCATATCTGGATAAAATTCCCCCAAATTGATGGTGAATGAAGGCGGGAGACAGGAATGTTGAGGGACTGTCCTGCTACAAGGTTGTATATGGTTAGATTTTTGGACTTATGTATAAACATGAGAATTATATAATTTATTATGCCTATTTTTAAAATATATTCTAATTTTTAAAATGTTTCCTCATCATATTCTGTAGGGACTTAAAGTTCAACATATCAATACTTGTTGAAAAATACTTATTCCATGTTATGCCTAAGATGTTTGATATTCAGATAGGTAGTGAGGTTAAGCTTAACAGCCTAGGTTGTATGGTAATAACAATAAGCTTCTCTTTTGGAGGGTTAACAACCTAAGTTTGCAGACCAAAATTAGAGAAAAAGGAGGGATACAAGGAAAGCCA
>NW_004524636.1:4918793-4919670 GCF_000260255.1 Octodon degus
GTGTTAATTATTGAAACTGTCCTACCAATTTGATGTGAAACTCTCATTGCTACTTGTCTCTCAATAAAACTATGGAAAAAAAGAAAAATGTACTCCTAAATTAAAGATGTTTGGGTTGATATATTTTTGGGGAAAATGTTATACACATGATAGGTTAAGGACTTATCATTTGCAACAAAGGCAAAATAGTCACTGTGTGGACTGTGCTTGGGCTATTTGCTACTGTATGACATCACTTACATGTTGATTCAGTGTCTTACCCAGGAATTATGGCCCAGGTCAGTCATGATGGTTAATTGTACCAGTCTTTTAGCTTATACCTCCATTCAAATCCAAGTTCCACCATATATTTTCTATATGAGCTCTGCATTTCAACTTGTTTCTTGTGGAAAGTGGGAATAATAATGCCTGCTTTGGCATGCTGACATGAGAATTGATATATGTTGTGGATAGGGCTAATAATCTTAATAAACAAAGACTATTTCTAGTTATAAGCTTTTTTTGGATGTTTTACCACTGAATTATATTTTTTCCATAATTTTATTGATAAACAAATAGCAATTAGACAGTTTGAAATCAAATTGGTAGGACAGTTTCAATAATTCACACATTGCATACATTCTTCCTAGTGGTTAATTGCTGTACAAGTTGCGGACATGATATCCTATTTACAAACACTATTAGAACAAATCCCTCTATCCATTAAGAGAATGTAACTACATATCTATCCTAACCACTTTGAATACACAGATACAAAATGGACATTCATCTGTATCCCCTTTTTTTGTTAAGTTCTGTTGTTTGAATATTATAGGTGTGTAAACTCAGTAAAATATTCTAAAAGAGTCCAGTAGCCCATAATAGTATTGGGTCTTCC
>NW_004524636.1:4920115-4929437 GCF_000260255.1 Octodon degus
AGAGCACATTGGCCAAGCAATGGCCATGACTCATCCACGTGGCTGACACTCACAAAAGTTCTATAATCTGAGGTACAGGCTCTCAGGATGAATCCTGAGGGGATTTCACTGACCTTATCAGACTCAAAAGCTACAACTCTTGTTGCATAGGTCCTGCTTTACCTTGGTCTTAACCATCCAGCAGAAAAGTATAAAAATGATATATAAGAGGTTATAAGCTTTTATAAAAAAGTTTTATGGAAAGGTCTACAGTGACTTGTAGTCATCTTCCTGTTTATAGCTCCCAAGAGTTGGGATTACAGGCATGCTCCACCACGCCCATTTTCAATTGCTGTCTCCGTGTGCCCTGGGGGCAGAGCCAGCATGGCAGGACCAGGGTCCCCGGACCCCGCGCCTGCTTGCAGGTGCTTTAACCCTCTAAGCTATTTGGCCAGCCCCTGTAGTTTTAAGCTTGATGGCAGTACTTCTTTGCTACAAATATCAGGTTATTCGTAAAGTGTATGGGTAGGCTATTGGAAAGAAATGTCTTACTGACAGTTGCAAAGAAATATTTGAGGGGCATAATCTTATCTTGTTAAAACAATGGCATGGATTATGGTTGGGAGAAAATGATCGAAAGTTAGAGTAACAATGCTCTGATGCTCTAATTCTTAGAGTAAAGAAAGAAGTTGTAAAATTTCTCCTTAAAGGAGGCTCATTTTAGGTATGAAGTGTGTACTTTTGTGCATGTGGGAATCCAGAGACTTGGACTCTGTGAGAAATTGTTTCAAAATTTCATCTTTTATGTAATTTTGTTTCCACTGTTACTCACAAATGATGATTCCAAGAATGAATAAATTCTACCTATGTGTCCTCTGTCTGTAATATTCCCATTTTATGGATAGATGCCTTCATTTTGATTGTTTGCAGCAGTGGGATGCTTCATCAGTTTGGGGATGATTGAATAGTGACAAAAGTTTTTAATTTGGACCTAAATCAGTCTTATCATGGCATCTACCATTATTAAAGGTATGTCCTTTGCAGGCAGTTGCTCAAGTCTAATCTCTCACTCCCATGACAATTCCTTCATATTTGAAGATCGCTTTTTCCGAGGCCTCTCTTTGACTAAAATCTCAAAGCCTACATGCTCCTCCTTTCTACATGCTCCTTCATCTGACTTACTATGAACATGCTTCTGTTTCACAAAATAAGACACTATACTCAGTGTATGTGCAGCATAGAATAGGGAAGGGTCAGGAGGATATGGCAAACTTTTCTGTTCTGGACATACTTATGTTAATGTAATCCAAGATTCAAAGACTTTGGTAACCATACAATTTGTTGACTCATAATGAGTTTACAAAACCTATGATTTCCAAGTGATTTTCTTTCATGCTACTGTAAAACATGCTTATCTCCTTGTTTTAGGAGATAAGTTCTAAGATTAAACTATGTTTACATGAAATTTTATCTTCTAAGATTTGGCCCAATATTCTACTTTGTTAGTGTCTTTTTTTTTCTTGTAGTCAATCCATTTTACTTCTAGTATTAGTTGAAATAATGATATGTCTATCATGGTCCAGTAGATAAGTAGTCTTGACTAAGTAGACAAAGGCTAATATTAAACTTCCTATCTGTTGCTATGCCATTTACTAGTTAGGAAACCATGTCACCATGTAGCCTACACAGCATCTATGTGATGTGTTTGATTTTAATGTCTCTATATGAAACCAATATGAAAGAAACAATCATGAACTTTGAAGACATCTGCAAGTTTATACACTATCCAAAGGATATGCTTTACATGCATTGTTCAGAAGTCAGGTAATACATAACGTGCAAAACAAGGGTGGCTTTTCATCTTCATACAAGTTGTAGAATGTGACCTTGGCAGGTCTGGAAGGTTAGGTAAAGTTGGGTGAGATAAGGGTTCTGCAACATGCATTTTAGAACATCACGAAGCCCAAGTTGATAAGGCAGAAATATCTGGGTCATACTGGGATATGGAGTATAGGTGGTATTCTGGGAACAGGGCTGCTATATAGGAAAGCATTGATGATGAGTTCAGAAGGTGCCCAGTGTGCTCATGTGAAGCCAGTGTTAGAGTCAGTGATCCAAAAGGGAGAAACCCTTTCCAGTTTTTCCAAGATGCTTAGGTTTCCTGCTTCTAGCTGTCTCCAGACTTTGCTTCATGAACTTCAGCATGCATCACAAAGGTGAACTTTGTTTTTTTTTTTCCTCACGTCCCTGGTCCTTTTTTATTTATTATTTTTTTCAAAGTTTTACTGATAAACAGATAGCAATGAGACAGTTTCAAATCAAATCGGAAGTACAGTTTCAACAAATAATACACTGCATATATTCTTCTTAGTGGTTAATTGCTGTACAAGATGCAGACTTGTGATCCTATTTACAAACACCATTAGAACAAATCATTCTATTCATTAAGAGAATGCAACTATATATCTATCCCAACCTCTTAGAATACACAGATACAAAATGGACATTCATCGGTATACCCCATTTTTTCTCAGTTCCCTTATTGAATATTATAGGTGTGTAAACTCAGAAAAATATTCTAAAAGAGTCCAGTAGCCCATAATAGCATTGGGTCTGCTGTTTAACTGGCAATGTCAGAAATTATTGACCTGAGTCCCCCACAGCTCAACTTAACAGCATGGCTTTATTTCCTATATTTCATCTTCCTACTTTTCTACTGGATGGTTAAGACCAAGGTAAAGCAGGACCTATGCAACAAGAGTTGTAGCTTTTTGGTCTGAGAAGGACAGTGAAATGCCCTCAGGATTTATCCTGAGATCCTGTACCTCAGATTGTAGAACCTTTGTGAGTGTCAGCCGTGTGGATGAGTCACGGCCATTGTTTGGCCAATGTGCTGTCACAAAGGTGAACTTTGCAAGCAGTCATGACTTTTAGGAGAGTTAAAGGAAAATATTGGGTTGTCTTTTTCTGATAGGATGAACTTAGAATTTTTTCCTAGATGCACCGTCATGTCTCACTGAACATAGATTTTCCTGGGTTTCTTCTAACATGGTGTACTGGGTCACCAGCCTTTCTCTGAGAAGACTTGAAAGTGCATGTGCTTTAGTCCTCTTTAGGTGTGTATTTAAAGCATATAGTTCATTTTGTGGTAGTAAATTTCCATTTACTTTCTTATCCTGTCCTTCTGGCGGGCATGGCAAAAGGATCTGCTCTGACTGTGGAATAAATCATAAACTAGAACTCTCATTAGGAAACCAGAGCGATGAAATCTGCTTGGCCTCTGTATCATGGAGCTGACTGGCTCTAATCATTGGCTCCCTGGGTATTTCTTCCTTATTTCTTCAGAGCGGATTTCTTAGTGAAGAACAATTTCTTTTGGACCTGTGTTTTACTAATGATATGTTTAATAAGAAAAAAGAAGGAGACAGGGCATCAATGATCACAAATATCTACATCTGGCAGAAGATTGAAAGAAAAAAAACTGGTCACAGCTGCCTTTGACAGTAAATGTTATTAAAATGTTCAATGTGGAATTTCTATTTTAAATAAGAAACACTTGAAAGAAATGATCAGGATTAACAGGAGCTTAAATTGAAACCATGAAACCATGCTGGTTTGTAGGTAATAGAATGCTAGGGACAAACACAGCTTTCAAAATGAAAGCATTCTTTACCCCCAAATTATCCATGTGGCCCTGTTAGTGCCACTGGGATTTGATTAGGTTTGACTTTTTCAGGAAACCAGGAAGTAAGAAGAACTTATTTAATCTCTGGTTAAGTTGTGATCAAGCCTTTGGGTAACTGAGTTTATTAGCATGCTCTAGAGTTCAGCTTTGTGAAAGCAGTGCCACCCCATCCCCATTCCCGCTAGTAGACCTGGCTGCAGCCTATAATCTATTTGCTGTAGCCAATGGGTAACAAAGTCATTATATGCTGAGTCACCTCCTTAAGACCCTAGATGGTATCAGTTCGTTGTGTGGCCCACAGATTGCTAGTGGAGGCTCACAATGCCCCAACCTGGTGGCAACCTTTAAGTCATCATTTGGTGTGCAAAAAAATGCAATTTACCTGCCAAAGCAGAGTCACTGGTTCTAATTCTCCTCATGTACCCAGGAGTCTCATGGCCACTCATCACATAAAATTGCCTTTCAGCACTTTAGGAGCATTTACCTTGATGCACAGCCTATCTGTTTGTCTTCCCCATTACTTTCTCTGAGAAAAAAGAAATCTCTTTCTACTGGAAATTTCTATAGGGAAGAAATCCATAAACTATCATCACCAAGAATTCCAGAGAGCTGTTAGGGGAGGGAAATTGAAGAAACAAGCATCTATTAAAATGTTGGTAAGAGAAGAACAGCCTCTGAGCGAAGCACATCTCCTTGGTTAACCTTACCAGAAACAAATGTAGAGATTCCACAAAGCTCTTACCCCTGAGGATAGAATTGTTTTTCTTCTCTGCCACTCAGCATTCTAACATAGTGTCATGCCAGTTTCTCCTCCTCTGATTATATTCACTGGCAAGGCTTCCCACCAAGAGTTTTGTATCCATCATCTATGTCTATTTCACCAATAAATGCCTAAATTCAGGCCCTTATTATCTGTTATTCTCAGATATTTCAATTATCTTGTAACAGGCTCTTCATTTCAATAACCAAGTACATCTGTGAAAGAGAGTCATCCGAGGATACCCCCTTAGTTATTTCACTCATCACTGAGTCAAACTTTTATAGTGCTGCCTAATTATTCATGCAACAGTCTCAAAATTCCTTAGTCTTATAGCAGCACACCACTACATGCAAGTCCAGCATATGATTTGGGTCTTTCAGAGCATGAATTGTACAGCAGTCATACTGTTGTAGTTTAGATCTAGAATGTTCCCACAAAGCCTCCTATATTCAGAGGTGGAGGTTTTACAAGGTGTTGGAACATGGGGATGTTGTAGTCCTTAGTGGACTATTGCACTGATGCATTTGTGGTTGACTTGCTATTAGGAGGTGGGGTCTGACGGGATGAGTTGGGTCATTTGGGGGTGTGACCTGGAAGAGTACAGCTCCTCCCTTGGCTGGAGGAGCCAGCTTGGCTCCTCCCTTCTCTCTCTGCTTCCTAGATGCTACAATGTGGGCAGCTTTCTTCCACCAGACCCTTTTGCACACTCTTCCTGCCTTAGAGCCAACCAGCTGTGGATTGAATCCTCCATGAAGCATGCACCAAAATCATTCTCCCTCCTTTGAGGTGTGGATATTGGTTATTGTGTCCCAGTGATGGAAAAGTGACAAAGACACACATACTAACCCAGGGCATCCCACTGCCTTTGGAATCTATGCATCCTTCTTTGTCCAGACCTCTCTTCCCAAGTCCTTAAGATCTGCCTGAAAGCCAGTTGTTTAGTTAGAACAACTTCATATTTTCTCCTGCTCGATGTGTGCTAACCTGTTAACTGTAGCCTCAGGTGAGAAAATTCCTTCTTCAAGTCAATCCATATTCCTTCTCACCTAGTAGTGTAAATCCTCAGCTTAGGAATGAATTCTGTTCCAGGACAACATTCATAAGTTGGATTTATTCATAAGTCTGACACAGTGAGTCTTAGATTCTTGTTCAGCTCACAGTTTACACTAGTGGGTTTCCAAGTGCGGTCCTCAGATGAGGAACATTTACCTGGGAATTTTTGGGAATACAAATTCTCACTGCAAACCTGCAGAGTTGGAAATTCTCAAGGCAGGGCCATTATTTAATAAGCCCCTGTGTATTTCCATTGATTGCCAAAGTTGGAAAAATGGCAAAGTATCAAGCCTGCTAAAAGTATAGAAATTAAGTCAATGTGGCTTAGTGTAAGACAGAAAAATGAATCCGAGATACAAAACATACCAAGGAGAAACAGAAAAAGCTACAAAAGATCTGTACTTACTTGGATACTTGAGATGTGAAGAGGCAGAATTACAGATCTATGGTGAAATGATGGGCTTTACAATAAATTGTGCTGGGAAAACTAACTCTCCTCAGTGGACAAAGGAAAATAAAAATATTCTAAATTTTTACCTTCATAAAATCAATCTCTAATAGGTAGATGAAAGATGTACTGTGAAAGGCATTAGTGGTGTGGGAGAGCTTCCAGCTACCCTGCACCGGCAGGACCTGCCTGTCCTAGCTCAGGTGCAGCGTGGGTGAGACCCTCTTCCACCCCCTTGGGGTCGCTCCAACACTACACAGCACCTCCCTACCATGCTCGCCACGTGAGAATTTGTGCTGCATTCTGGGGACCCCCAGGTCCAGTCCTAGCCCAGGCCCAGTGAGTGTGTAGAAGAGCTTCCGGCTACCATGTGCTGGCGGGACCTGCAGGTCCCAACCCTGGCGCAGTGTGGGTGAGACCAAATTCCACCCCCTTGGGACACTAACAATACTCGGCAGTAACCCCCCGGCCCCCCACCTGCCCAGTGAGAATTTCTGCTGCATTCTGGGGACCGCCAGATCGAGTCCTAGCCCAGGCCCAATGAGTGTGTGGGAGAGCTGCCTCTCCCCCATACTCTACCTTATACCCTCCAGACTCAGCTCAGGCTTGGCATACAGGCCTGGGGTGAAAATCTGCAGCTGCAGTCCCTGCAGAGAGAGTAGGGGACAGAGCCAACCAGTTAGTCCAGGAGCAGAACATCTTGCCAGAGGGGCACAACAGGTTCACTCCCAAGGGTAGCAGCAGGAAAGAGCTGAGCACAGCAGCCAGACCCAAGCCAGGCACAGCTGGGTAGATCCAAACTTTGTAGATCTGCACCCGAACTTCAGTACGTGCTAAGGTTATAAATACAAAAAAGATCTACAACAAAGGTCAGAAGACAGTGCTACACAAAATAACAAGGAGAAGGAACAAAATGCAATCTCCAAAGCCAAGCCCACCCACAACAAGTGCAGAGGACACTAACACAGAACAAAGTGGGAATCACACAGCTGAAATCAATGAATCAATGGCTTCTGAAATAAAGAAACAGCTGCAGAAAGGTATAGAGGAACTCTGGAAAAGAAAAAAAAAATCCCTGAATTAATAACATCTGTAGTAAAGAATCAAATGCAGAAACATATGGAGGAAACCCAATGCCCACCCAGAAGAAGAGCAGAGGACATTATCTTAGCACAAATGTATGAATTTATAGTGTTAATAGTAAATAAGCAACAGCAGAAAGTCATAGAGGAACTCAGAGTGCAATTCTTTTCTACTAGCTCAGCTCAAATGTACGAATTAATAGCGTCAATAGTAAATAAGCAACAGCAGAATGTTATAGAGGAACTCAGAGCAGAATTTTCTGAAATAAGAAAAAAATACTCTGAACTCATAGCATCTGAAGTAAACAATCAATTACAGAAACATACGGAGGAAACCCAATCTATAAAAAACACTGTAGTAAAAGGATTAATAACTGCTTCCAAAGAAGACATTGATAAAAAAGTAGAGGAGATTAGAAAAATGACGAATTCCTTGAATGAGTAATACAGGAAAGAAATAGATCGCATGAAGCAGAGTCAAAGACATACAGATGAACTTATCTTAATCACAAGCTTGCAAAACCGCCTAAGTGAAAGTGAAGACAGAGTTTCAGATCTTGAAGATGCTGGTGCAGCTAGTGAAAAGGTAAGAAAGGATCTCTTAAAAACAACTAGAATGCAGGAAAAAATAATCCATCAGCGGCAAGATGATGCAAAGATGAACAATGTGAGACTAATAGGCATCAATGAGAAAGAAGGAGTCAATACAAATGACATTAAAAAATATGGGCAGAAGTAATAGCAGAAAACTTCCCAAATATGAGGAAACAATTTGATATTCAGATAACTGAAGGATACAGAATGCCAAGTAACCTCAACCCTATTAAAAACGCAACAAGGCATATAATAGTCAAGATCCCACAAATTCAGCACAAGAATAATCTACTGAAAGCCGCTAGAGAAAAGAAGCAGATCACATTCAAAGAAAAAACCCATCAGAATTATGACCAACTTCTCTTCACAAACCATGAAGGCAAGAAAAGCATGGAGCAGAGTACTTCAAGTCCTCTATGAAAAAAAAATTTCAACCCAGACCACTATTCCCTGCAAAACTCTCTTTCAAGTTTGATGGAGAAGTGAAATACTTTCATGACAAAGAACAACTAAAGAATTTCGTGATGACAAAGCCAACCCTACACAGGCTCCAGAAAGATGTTCTAGAGAGGGACCAAAATGATCAGAATTCCACGAATGAAATCAGAAGCAATCAACTAAATAGGGCAAGGAATTAAACACAGGAGAAAAAGGAGTAAACAAAACAGGTAAATAACATGTGAATCATAAGTCAATACATATCAATTCTAAGCATCAATGTAAATGGACTCAATTCACCAATTAAGAGAAATAGACTGGCACAGTGGATTAGGAAACCAAATCCAACATTATGTTGTAGACAAGAAACACATTTAACTCATAAAGACATTCATAGGCTGAAAGTCAAAGAATGGAACACAATATTACATGCCCCAGCACCTCACAAAAAAGCAGGGGTAACAATCCTATTCTCAGACAATCTCAACTTCAAACCAAGACTGATCAAGTGAAATAAAGAAGGCTACTATATACTGGTTAGAGGAAAAATTCAAGAGAAATAGGTGACACTCATAAATGTGTATGCACCAAACTCGGGAGCACCCAACTATTTAAAGCAATTTTTAATGGACATGAAAAATCTAATATACCACAATCTTAACAGGAGAACTTAACACCCACTTATCCCAAAAGGATAGGTCAACCAGACAAAAACAGCAAAGGTATAACAGAACTTATCCAGAGCTTGCAACAAATGGACTTGGTGGACATGTACAGAGTGTTCTCCAAATACTGCTGAATATACATTTTTCTCATCTGCACATCGGTCATTTTCTAAAATCTACCACTTACTAGTCCATAGCTCATGCTTAAGTATATGGAAGAAAACAGAATTTATCCCATGCATATTTTCTGACCATAATGTAATGAAACTGGAAATAAATGACAAAAGTAACCAGAAATTATCCCTAAATACATGGAAATTAAATGACACTGTACTTAGCAACCAATCGGTCACAGATGAAATTAAACAAGAAATTCAACAATATCTACAATTCAATGAAAATTCAAGCCAACTTATCATAATTTACGGGATACGATGAAAGCAGTTCTCAGAAGGAAATCCATAGCTGTGAACTCACACATTAGGAAAACAGAATGGGAACAAATGAATACCTTAATGTTGCACCTTCAACAACTAGGAAAGGAAGAGCAAACCAAACCCAGAGCCCAAAGACAGGAAGAAATCATAAAGATTAGAGCAGAAATTAATTCAATTGAGA
>NW_004524636.1:4931055-4932066 GCF_000260255.1 Octodon degus
TACTGTGATAAAATCAGCATGGTACTGGCATCAAAATAGACCTGAGGATCAATGGAGTAGATTAGAAGATGCTGAGGCTCCTATGAACACATTCAGCCACCTTATCTTTGACAAAGGGGCCAAACATACTCCTTCAAAGAAAGATAGTCTCTTTAACAAATGGTGTTGGGAAAACTGGCTCTCTACATGCCAAAAACTAAAACTTGACCCAGGTCTATCACCATGCCCTAAGTTAAAGTCAAAATGCATTAAAGATCTAAACATTGAAACAGAGACACTAAATGTCCTGGAAGAGAAAGTAGGAGGAACTCTTGAAGACATAGGGGTAGGCAAAGAGTTCATGAACAGAAAACAAATCGCACGGGAAACACTTGAAAGAATTAACACATGGGACTTGCTCTTACTGAAAAGTTTTTTTTATGTCAAAAGAAATTATCAACAAAGTGAAAAGGCAACTCACAAGTTTGGAAAAAATTATGACAAATAAGTATGCAGATAAAGGTCTGTTTTCCAGATTTATAAAGAACTAAAAAACACTAGGGTCTCAAAATTTAAAGACCAAGTGCAGAAATGGGCACCTCGATGAAGACATACTTCTCAGAGCATGAAGTTAAAGAAGTGAATAAATATGGAACAAAATGTTCCACATCACTAGCCATCTGTGAAATGCAAATTAAAACATCAATGAGATATCATCTCTCCCCAGAAAGAATGGCTATCATATAGAAATCAGCCAACAACAAATGTTGGAGAAGCTGTGGGTGAGAAGGAACCCTTCTCCACTGCTGGTGGGAATGTACACTGGTGAAACCATTATGGAAATTAGTGTGGAGACTCCTTGGAAAAGTTGGACTGGAAATCCCATTTCAACCAGCTATTCCTCTACTGGGAATTTTCCCGGAGTATCTGAAATCATCATATCATAGTGATATATGTGTGCCTATGTTTATAGCAGCACAATTTGTGATAGCCAAATCTTGGAAACAACCAAGATGCCCATCATCTGAGGAA
>NW_004524636.1:4933081-4950290 GCF_000260255.1 Octodon degus
GATACAAGGAAAGCCAACATTTTGGCACTAGCCTTCCAAAATCACTTAAGACTAAGCACATATGAGATCTTCTACTGTAACATCTTGTAGCTCAGTAGTGTCCCAAATTTTCTGATCAAGGAGATTATGGGGCCAAAGAGAAAAGTGATCGATGATGTAGAGTGTGTCTAAGGAGAGTCACATGGAGAGAAAACATTCTCTCAGGCTTTCACAGAGAGCACATTAGCCAAGCAATGCCTGTGACTTATCCACATGGCTGACACTGACAAATAATCTACAATCTGAGGTACAGGATCTCAGGATAAATCCTGAGGGGATTTTGCTGACCTTATCAGACCCAAAAGCTGCAACTCTTGTTACATAGGTCTTGCTTTATCTTGGCCTTAACCATCCAGCAGAAAGTATAAAAATGAAGTATAAGAAGAAAGCCATGTTGTTATGTTGAGGTGTAGGGGACTCAGGTCAACAATTTCTGACATTGCCAGTGCAGTGGAAGACCTAATATTATTATGGACTACTGGACTCTTTCAGAATACTTTGCTGAGTTAACATATCTATAATATTCAAATAACTGAACTAAACAATAAAAGGGGATACAGATGAATGTCCATTTTGTATCTTTGTATTCAAAATGTTTAGAATAGGTATATACTTACATTCTCTTAATGAATAGAGGGATTTGTTCTATTAGTGTTTGTAAATAGGATATCATGTCCGCTCTTGTACAGCAATTAACCACTATGAAGAATGTATGCAATATGTTAATCAATGAAACTGCCCTATGAATTTGGTTTGAAACTGTCTCATTGTTCTTTGTTTTTCAATAAAATTATGGGAAAAAAAGAAAACAAAATTAAAAAACAAGTCAAAACTGCCATCCCCCCAAAATAAATAAATAAAGAAAAAAATGTGAAGGAAAAAAGAAAGAAAGGCAGTAGTGCTCATAGATGATAATGTAAAGAATGTCTTTATTACTCCTGGTTAAAGGCAGGTTTTTAAAACATAAAATTATATTAGTTATTAATTTAGATGGTGCTTTTGTTGCAAAAATAGCATTTTATTGAGATACAGCCAAAGAAGTTCACTTTTATGAGGGGACAATATTTGGCTCAGCAAGAGAGCTTTTATCATGTAGACATTTCTGGATGTAAGTTGAAATTTGTGTTTCTTTCTTCATCAGGTAGCTCTCCAATGAAGTCTGGATTTTGCCTACCACAGGACATTAGAGAAATAAGAGAGTGCACAGAAGCCCCACATAGAAGGTTTCCATGAATCAGGCCTGAGCAATGCACTCAGTAATTCTATTGTATCCACTGGTGAAAACTTATTCACAAGGCCTGAAAAATTGTTATGTAGCTCTGCTCCCAAAGACAGATTATGTTCGTCATTGATTTCTGCCATATTACTAATAAAATGGATATACATATCTATATAAAATGAACAAAAGATAAAAACAACAAAAGTCTAGCCAGATGCTGGCCACTGAAAAATTTGTAATGCAGCTTTCCATGATGGACTGGGGGTACTATTAATTATGAACATAAAATATTTCTATTTCTACTTTGGTTACTTATTTTTGGATTATTGTATGAAAAGTAAAAGGGCAGAGAAGTATATGCTGTTGCTACTTCTTTAATCATAACATCTTATCTCAGAAAATTCAGGGGCTTGCACTTGGGATTGGTGTATTGATAGCTGCTTCAGAGTCTTAACGATATTTAATAGGTTTAAGATTTTCTTATGGTTGATGTTTGATTTCTTACTTTTGATAGCAATAATATTTTTACAGATCTCCTGCAAAAATTGTGATAGCTACAGTAATTCCTAGTGATTAGAGAGATCTTCTAAGGCATTGATGACCAAACATTTGGTTGCTTATATACCAGAATTCACATTTGAAGTTGAGAAGTGCATAGCTATAAAGTGCGTTAGTATCCTGTTTCAAGAAAAGCCTCTACCAAGTCCTCATTCCTGTGCACATGCTGTGTTCCAAGGGCATTATATTCACTGGGATGTGTGTTATTGTTGGCAGAAAGTGAATTTTATGCAGTGATCATGAGCAAAGACAGACTTGCCCATCCTCTGGGTTTAAGAAATGATGACCTAGACAGATCAGTATGAGCTAAATTTAGTATTGCAAAATGGCAAAGATATACACAGGGAACACAGTCTCACTCAACACAGCTAAGAGGCATGGATAAATATGAAGTTAGGAAGTGAAACTCATAGTTGAGTGGAAGTCAAAAAGCCAGAAATAGATCTGAGAATAAATTGAAGAAGGTCATAAAGGATACTATAAATAGAATGTGTGCCTTTATTGGAAAAAAGCTAGACAGAATCATGCCTTTGATGTTATAACAAAGGTAAAGGTCAGAGAACATTTTCAGGAAAGCAGTGTTAGTGGAATATAATTATTTTGATTGGAATAGCAGAAAGCTATTGCAAAAATCTAGACTAGTGATGATGGTGTGTTTGGATGGAGAGCTAAGAGCTGAGGGCTTGGATGGGAAGTGCTTTCACTTCGCCTATAGTTGAAGGAGGGGATGACAAGATTTGCTGATGGGCATGAGAAAGGAAGCAAGGAGAACTCATTAGCTGAGCCAGTAAAGACCAAGAGAAGAATATCAGGAATCTTTAATGGAAAGTAGGATTTCGACTTTGAATGTGGTGAGTTTTTGATGTCTGAATAGCTTCCAAGTGGTGATTTTTCCTTTAGCAGGAGGCTCAGCAGACAACAGCTGTGGCAGCTGTTACTTTTCATTACCTGGACATTCCCTGACATAAGCCTTAAAGTTGGAATCTGCTAACATCTGTCAGGAGACAGAATTCTTACCCATTAGAAGCCATTCACATTGTGTTCTTTCATTTAGCAGATTTTCATTTCATTGGGTTTTCATTCCTACTTATCATCCAGTCCCATTGGAGCTCAAAGGTCTAGAGTAGGAATGTCAGAGGCCCTCCATCTACCTCCAGGGCCAAGTCCTTGGCCCATGCAGTTACCACACAGGTGTCTACTGGGCACTGATGCCAAGAACCAAGACTATGGCAAACAAACAAACACAGCTTGAGTTTGTGAGGATTAGAGTCCCAACCAGGATGGCTCATGAACTTGAGGCGTGAGTCCCAGGAGATATTTTGATGTCATTCTGAGCTCCCAAGGATCAAGTGCATTCTTTTATTAACTAATTTTATTGGTACATTTCAGATATACATAATAATCACATTCATCACAGACAATTTGTGCCTGTATTTAATATAACTTAGTTCTTTATTCTCCCACTCCCCTACCCTATTTTCAACCCCTGTTCCTTTCCTATTTAAAAAAGCTTTATTTCCAGTTTTACCTTTTTTTCTCATTGGTTTTCTTTTCTTTCCCTTCCTTTCCCCTTCCCCTTCCCTTTATCCCCTTCCCATTGGTCCTTATTTATATTTCTGTTTTTTCACAGCAGAGAAACAATGCAGTATTTAAAATGTGTGTCCAATTTGTTTTACTTAAGAGTATAGTCTTAAGGTGCATACATTTAGCGAGAAATGTCCTTTTCCCCCAAAGCCCCACCAACATTTGTGATTGGTTGATTTCTTGATAATAGCCATTCTTTCTGGAGTGAGATGGAATCTCAGTGTTGTTTTAATTTTTTAACATCTTTCAAATGACCAGTGATAATGAACACCTTCTCATATATTACCTACTGTTTGTACTTTTTCTTTTTTTATTTTTATTTATTTATTTTGTTTGTATTTAGTACAGAGTCTACAGGGTCTCACTCCATACATCAGACTCCTAGTGATCTTCCTGTGTTCAGCCTCCCAAGAGCTGTGATTACAGGTATGTTCCACTACACCCAGTGTCAACTGCTGTCACAGCATGCCCCAGGGGTGGGGCCAGCATGACAAAGCTGGGGATTGAACCTCTGCCACTGCCTCTGCCTAAACAGATTCTTTGATCTGTTGAGCTATTTGACTGGCCCAGTTTCTATTTTTTAATCTGAGAAGTGTCTATTCATTTCAGATGTTTGTTTTTGGATTGGGTTTTTAAGTTGGAAGAAGGATGGATTTTTTTTGTATTTCTTTATATATTCTAGATATTAGTTGTTTATCTGTGGAATAGTTGGTAAAAGTATTTCTCATGCTGTGGGGTGTGTTTTCACTTCGTTGATGATTTCTTTTGCTATACAAAGGCTTTTTAAATAAGATAAGATCACATTTTTTGATTCTTTATGGTATTTCCTATTTATGAACAGAGTTTTGCTCATAAACCACACTTTTCATAACAGCATTGAAAAAATGAAATAATTAGGATCAGCATAACAAAGAAAGTGAAAGACCTTTACATTGAAAACCACAGTACTCTGAAAAAAGGATATTGAAGAGGATATCAGAAAATGGAAAGATCCCTTGCTATTGAGTAGGAAAAATGACTACAGTGAAAATGACTGCACTCCCATAATTGATACACTTAATATAATCCTGATCAAAATAACAACAGCACATCTCACAAAAATAGAGAAAACAATCCTAAAGTTCGTTTGGAACCAGAAGAGACTTAGAATAGCAAAAGCAATTCTGGGCATCAAATACAATTTTGATCCTTCTAAAAGTTGCTGAGTGATTTTTGGAGAGTCCCTTTACTTTTTATTTTTGAAATTAAAAATGTTTTCCTTCAGGAAACATAGTTATCAGACAGTTTTCAAGAACTCTAAGGCCTATTTTCTGTCAGGCCTCCCAGAAGTTGTTCCATGATTAACGCCTGGGTTATAAATAACCCTTATCATTGGGTCTCCTCTTGTTGGCCTTGTTAGAGCAGGCACTGGGTGGGCTTTTGAGCCAGCCTCTAGTTTCCTTAGTGTGTAGAGGGGGGTGACCCCTCCATACATACCTCACTTTGTTGTTTAATGGGTGGCCTCTTGCCCACTGTATCATCTTCATCTGGAAACTCACTAGAGAAACTTTTAGCCCCACTCCCACCCCTGCAACAGAGCCTGCTGTCACATAAGATCCTTAAGTGACTCCTGTGCATATTTAAGTTTGAGAAGCATTGCTTGAGTTTTCCTCTTTAGGGTAAAAATAAAATCAGACTGCAAACACGTGAGCTGTGACTGAAGTCTGCTTATACGGAGAGACAGAGGAGAGAGAACACTTGAGAAGTCATCAACATCCACAGTGGCAATAACTAGCCAAAGATTAAAAATGGGGTTTTGGCAAAGGGTGCACATTGCTTGTTTTGGGATCTGTGTCATCTGTTGGTTGGGAAATGCAGTTGATTAAGGCAGTCTCTCTTATTTTCAGCTGAATTCTGTGCATTTCTAGTAATGTATGGTTTTTACACATAGGATATTCAGTTATAAAGTATCTTAAGAATCTTCATACCTCCAAGCCACCTTCTGAGTCCTGTACCCAAGGATAAATAAGGTGCAACTTACACCCACACAGCATTTAGTGCCACCATGACAAAATAGGACAGATGCAACACCAGAATCATAAGGAGTGTTGGAATTCAGGATGAGGTGGCGGCCTTGGTCAAGTGCCCCCTAATTCATCTGTCATGCTCATTCAATGTAATAGTAGAAGTGCATTTTTAATCAAGTGTTTATTTGCTTACCTTTTGTCTAGCCCTCCATGCTGACAAGCATTAAGCTTGCAGGGACCACTGTGAGCTGAGTGATAAGCTCCTTGCTTCTTTCCTTCTGTGCACACAGCTCTCTGCCCAGGAAGGGAGTATGTGAGAGAAAATCACAGGAAACTGCACGACATGCTGGAGTTATTTTGTCCTATGCTTTTGTTTTCTTCTATGAAGAGTATATTTGAAGTAAAACTAACTGAGTTTCTAGGAACAACTTTATTGAGATATAATTTACCCACCAAACGATTCGCTCATTTAAAGAATGGAATTCAGTAAGTTTGTATGTTTCAAATACTTTACCCATCACTACATTTTCAATGTAAAAATCTTTTTACTAACCCAAAAGAAATCACACACCCCTCAGCGTTCACATAGCACTTCTCACTTCTACCTCTCCCATTCTTTAACCCCAGTCCTGGGTGACTCCTTGCTTACTTCCTCACTATAGATTTGCCTATCATGGACATTTAATACAAATGGAAGCATGCAAAAGGTGATTTTTAGTGACTAGTTTTTTTTGTCGCTATATGCAGTGTTTTATGAATTCACTGAATTTTATTTTCATTCTTTATTTCCTTGAAATAGAAGAAGCTTAGACATATGTTCTGCAAGTACAAATAACCTCCAAAGTTTGCACTACACCAAAGTTTTGTTTATAAGCTCAGAAACACACATGTTCCCTGTTTCTCTTCCAGTTATCTTGAAACAAGTTTTTATGAGGTGTTTGGTTGGGCTTATATGAGAACTAGCTGGTCTGAGGAAAAGTTATAAAGTGGATAAAGTTTGCTTTCTATTAAAAAAAATTCTCTTTTTTCCTCATAGAGATCCAGCATTCTAATGATATATTTTTGTTCTCCTTATATTCTGATAATGAATGGCTAAATTTATTAACCTTGTTAAGCAGTATTTGCAATTGTTATAAAGGCCTATCTAATTTTCCTTCCTAAAAGAGAGACAAATGGTAGACACTTCAGGAAGACAGGAAAATGAGCAACTAGTTTCAGTTAAGGTAAATTTTCTACACATCTTTTGAGAGCTTTACTATATGTCAGGAGTTACTAAATGGTGTATCAGAGAGATTAAGTACCTTGCCTAGTGACAGAAAGCATTCATTCCTCTTGTTGAACACAGAAGTATCTCTTGATAGTCTATCTTTTGGTGCTCTTTCCAGCAACAATGTTAACCATTCTGGCTGTTGTAGTCCCTGAAAGTTATTACAAATAATTATAAAGGTCAATACAGTGTTTGTAAGTTTCTCTATGACATATCAGAAAACTCTGGATCCAGGACTTTCAGTTTTACTCATATTCAAGGAAAAACAAAAGATCTATTCACATGCATCTGTAATAATAGAGAACATACTGTCCCCAGGAAGGGATCAGTCATTTTGTATTTACTAAATGAAAATACAAGCTAGTGTGGAAAGATAATTCGTGCCATTACACACCTATTTACTGATGGGTGAATACAAGAATGCTGAATGGTAGACCTCCAATTTGAAATAACAAGATAACCAGAAAACATTCATGAGGATAGTAAATGAAAGTATAAAAATGGTCACTAAAGATAAAGAGAGACAATATAGAGTGCTATAGCACTGTAATGGTGGTGGGTAAATCACTTTGACTTCAAATATAAAAGTGAAAAGGCAAAAGAACTAAAAAATCACTAGACTGTGTGAATGGATATACAATGTAAGAAGGTAGAAATTTTGGCCTGAATAACAGAGCGTGAGGATGGAAGAAGTCAATGTGCAGAGCTGTATATGACTAAATTCAGTTGTTCTTAGCTTAAAATAGCCAAGAAGCCAGAACACCATGGCCACCCTTGGTGTCTTGATGATCAGATGCTAGAGAAGATTTATAGCACTTTAACTTGTGCTTCATAATCTTAGGAAAACTTAAGGAAGGAGAGTTTGTTTCTAAGCAGAGGCTGTTGGGAATCAGAGATAATTCTATCATTGGCTAACCTGACAATTTCTATGTAGAATGCACACAATAAGGCTTAAACTGTAACAATTAAGGAATCAGCAACCATTCACTATAGTAATGATGCAAGGACACAGCCAGCTTTCCTGTATGGACACTGTATGTGGGTTTTTTTTTTGTCTTGATCCATCATGGTCCCTGAGTGGCTTGTCAGATGGGAAACATTTTGTGCTCAACAGCACAGCTCAGTGCCTTAAGTTGCTAGAGCCAGGCTGGCTCCTCAACATGAAGGCTGGTTGTTGGGGCTGTTTTTCTCTTTCTCACAGTGCACTCAAGATTTCAGTGTAAAGAATTGTGGGAGACTGAGTTTCATTCTAGCATTGGTACTTATTAGTGCTTAAGCTGAGATGTACACACCATCACAATTTTTCTTTTCTTTTCTTTCTTTTTGGTTTTCTCTTTTTTATGTATTAAGTACAGGGTCTACAAGGCCTCACTATATAAATTGGACTCATAGTGATCCTTCTGTTTTCACCTTCCCAAGCACAGGGATTAGAGACATGCACCACCATGCCCAGTCTCAGTTGCTGTCTCAGTGTACCTTGGGAATAGGATTGGCACAGCAAGCAGAGAATTGGACTTCAGATCCTGTGTCTGCCTAAGTAGGCACTTTAATTCACTGAGCTATCTGGCCAGCCCTGTTTTCTTTGATATAAGCCTTACTTTCCTATGTGTCTTTCAATAAGAATAGTAAAAGCCACCTTGACGGTTTAGTGGAAAGATGAAGAAAATGCATGTAAATCTGTCAATACTGTGCCTTTCAGATAATTAGTCCAGTTTGATGTATAATAAAGAGAAGATCATCTCTATTTTTAAAAGTGTTAAAATGTTATTTGATAAAATTGCACATATTTTGAGAAATAAGCACCCACAGGCCAAGCAGGGTGTTACCATGTGACAGTTATCCTCACAGTGGGCTTCACCATACCTTGCACTCATCTCCCAGGGACATTTGAGTTTTCCTTGTAGGAAAGATACCTCAAATTTACCTCTCTAGTTTCTTCTTTAGGTTCTGCTTTGTCTATCTCCATTATTCTAGAATTACACATTTTCACATTGCTGTCCTCCTTACATGTCATATATTGGTTCTCCAAGTTGGATGCACATTAGAGTGAACTGGAGAGTTCAATTCCTGAGTCAAGAGTCTTCTACCTCCAGAGATTTCAATTCATTAGTGTGACTTGAGGGAATTATTGTTATTGGCTTTTTAAGCAGTTTCCAATGTAATTCTAAGGGCAGTAGGTTTGAGAACCATTGATAGAGACAGTGTTTCTTAGACACCAATGAATCATTTAAGGAATCTTGTTAAGATGTAGATTCTAATTTCAGAGGTCAAGGGCAGAAACTGGGAACCTGCTTTTCTAGCCACCAGGTGATGTCAATGCCCACTGGCTTGAGAACCACACTTTGAGTAACAAGGCTGGAACAGTCTATAAATTTTCAGTGGTGTTTCAGGTGGGATCTTTCCATGGAACAGGCTAGAGGGAAGGAGAGAAGAATGTGGCTGTACAGACATATGCTTTCATTATCAAAAGACTGCATTCATGAATTGGGATTTACTGTATGTGTGTAGAGGATTTGTTACTAAGGGTGACTAGACTGTTTGTATCCATGAAAACCAGGCTCCTCTATTATTGTTGTGGTGAGGCTCCTAAAACAAAGAAACTCAGGCCAACTAACAGTAAATCTAGGGTAGGGGGTGGTGAAGGTACATTTTCAAATTGTGTTGTGTTTTTATAGTTCTATCCTCTACAGCTTCACCATGCCGTAAAGAGTCAGAGCTTAGCTTTCCACTCTGACCCAATCCTATGTACAGATTTTATATGCTAGGAGGCTGTCCTCACCCTCTGAATGGAGCAGCAAAAGGGGCTCCAATGAGAGCCTGCCTCCTATTACTCCCTTTACAGAGCTTCTGTGGAAGAAGTGTTTGGGAAAAGCTTTGTCATCCTCAAGTGCTGTCTGCTTTACATTGTGGTGGAGCTTGGAGAGAAATACAATGCTGTGGGTGACAGGATCCATTTTCAGCTTTGCAAGGTCTCTCTCCCACGGACAAGTTTCGATGGTGACAGAGATTGCTAAGGTTCTTACTCTGCACTGTAGCTGAAAGCACTAGTACAGGTCATATGAAGATGCCCTTGCTTGAGGAATTCATGAGATGCTTGCTTCAACAGTGCTAAAGGAAACACAGAACTTGACTACCAAGTGACATTGAGTACCCGGAGCATTACAGATAATTGTGAGAGAAGCTTTAAGAAAATGAGTCTTAGTGGTGATAAAAGATGGATTAATAGAGGCCACAAGCTATCAGACTAGTGGTCTGTTTATGCTTGAGAGTTCTAGGAGGATTAAGTAAATTCATAATGGTAAAGGGGTTGGGTCTGTCTTTCCTATTGTCCCTCCATTTTAGTGTCTTTCCAGGGTAGGTGAAACAGAGATGTTGAAGACTAAGAAAGTGCTACAGAGAAGGCTTGACTTTCAGAGGTTAGAGAAAGAGGAAACTAAGAAAAGGAGATTAAGGAGATTAGAATTTAGCTGTTTGACCTCAGGGCTTTTCTCAGTAGACTGCTGTGATCTTTCAAGATGGTTTCAGTCGTGGACAATGTATGTAGACAGAGACTTCTCTTGTGCAAGGAACAACATTTGAGAAACATAGGCTCCAACCAGGCAAGACTTTGTCTCCTGCTAATTTCCCCTCACTGAAAACAGAATAATTTGTAGTTGAATCAGCCTTCTAATCTGAAACAACTCTCTCTAGCTTTCACTGTATGTGTATTTTCTCCCTGGAATCACAAATGCAAGCCTTGGCATGGATTTCATGATGAGTGAAATGACTCCTTGCTTCCTGGGAATATCTGATGCTGGAGATCTTGTCAACAGTTGATGGAGAGGCTGGGACAGGTAGGATGAAGAGTTAACTTTCTGCTACACAGCTCTGTAGTGAAAGTACAAGTAGCAAAGCTGAAGTCAAACATTGTACTCCTCTTCTGAGGTTGTGTTGCTTAGTACAGACACTCAGGTACACTTCCCCTGTGTGGCCCTTTCATTGCCAAGGCTTAGTAGACCTCATCTGTATCCTAAAGATGGGTGAACTGTTTTAGGGAGGATTGCCAAGACTGAAACTGATCTTTTAGCAGTGTGTACAAGAGTAGAGGTGCAGGGTGAGGGCTGGATCCCAACAAAGAAGGGAAGTACTGAAGGTTAGTGATAAAAAAATAATGCTCATCCTTCATGGAAAACACCACCCTTATTTTTGGTCAAGATAATCATTCACCCATGTTGCACTTTCCCAAGATGTCACAGTGCAGACTCAATCTAACAAAAGCTTTCATGCATGCTACATCATATACTCCATTAATATCCACTCTGTTCCTCATATGCTCTCCTATAGACTAGTTGGACATATTTCAAATGCTATGAAATGAAGATTCCAATTTCAAACTTTTTAAAAAGACAGAAGATACTTTTGTAGGGGACAAGAATAAAACCAAAGAAAAAGAAAATATTCTAAGAGAACAAAATAGAATTGTAGGGCCTAAATGAGGATAAATTCCAATAGATTTTATGAATTTTTAGCACACAATTTTATTTTATTTTTTATTTTATTTTCTTATTATTTATTTATTTTTTTATTTTTCAACAAATAATACACTGCATATGTTCTTCTTAGTGGTTAATTGCTGTACAAGATGCAGACTTGTGATCCTATTTACAAACACCATTAGAACAAATCATTCTATTCATTAACAGAATGTAACTATGTATCTATCCCAACCACTTTGAATACACAGATACAAAATGGACATTCATCTGTATACCCCATTTTTTCTAAGTTCCGTTATTGAATATTATAGGTAGCACACAATTTTAAAAAGACATTTATTAGAAAGCATGTGCTTTTCTTTTGGAAATGGGAATTGAACTTGGGACCTTGCAATTTCCAGGCAGGTGCTGTGCCACTGAGCTATCTCTCCTGTGAAAGGCTAATGTTTGAAAGGGAGATGATTGAAACAAACATGGTAGGGGCAGGTATGGATGTTGACCTCCTCCCATGTTCTCCTTTCCCTTTTCTTACTCTTCTTTCCAGTACAACCTGTCCCTTGCTGGCATTTAGCTCAGCCTGCTTTGGACCGCTCATGAACCTTTGTAGAGACTTGTTGAGAGGTTAGTATTGTCTTTTCTGGTTCAGTGCTTTACTTCAACAGATTGATAAACAGAAGCAAAATTTACTGGAAAAAGTTAGCAACAGAACTAACAGCTGAGCTCAAATCTTTAACTCTCAGGTCTGGGTTCTTGTACCATGCCATGTGATCTTTGGAAAAATGAATTAAAGAGTATGAAACTTTATTTCCAAAGGAAAGATTTCTTAAGGACCAACACAATCCCTAATTTTGCTTTGGTTAGGGGTCACTAACTGATGACCGTATCTTGCTTGTGTATTCTCATGAAAGATGTTTGAGATCTTCTGAGGAAGAGGCTTTTGCTATGACCCATTAATGTTTTGTTAGGAAGTTCACTATCCAAAGAACCTTATGGATTTGGGCTAACTCCCTCCCCCTCGTTTTTGGTACTGAGAATCAACCCAGCACTTTGTGCTTTCCAGGCAGGTATTTATGCCACTGAGCTATTTCCCCAACCCTTGGGCAGACCCTTCTATAGGGGGTATAAAAGCAATGGGAGTCTATGTAGACTTTAATCTTAAATTTCTATTTAATACTCTCTTTAAATCATTTCCTGTGTCTAGGAAGAGTTAATTTCCTATTATGTTACCATTCATTGCTCTCATAGTCTTTTTACATATACATTGCTGGGACCCTGATTCTTATTCAGCACAGCATATCTTCTATCTGGCCTCTTCATGTTTAGTATTTTGAATCAAATTTATCTTGAAAATTGTAGTTAGTTCTTTCTCATCTTACAAGATGGCAGGTGGAAAAACTGAGAAGCCAGACACTAAAGAGAAGAAACTCAAAGCCAAGAAGGCTTCTTCCAGTGGTACTAGTAAAAAGGGTAAGGTAAAGGCAAAAAAGTCCAGCCCCAGTGCAGTCGAAATCGTGTCGTGTTAGAGGAATTGATACTTCCGATCTGCTATGTATTCCAGAAAGGCTTTGAGAAGAAAAAGAAGGTGAAAGTTCTTGCTATGATCATAAAATCAGCCAGTGGGGACAAGAATGGAGGTACCTGGGTATTTAAGCTTCAAAAAATGCCTAGATACTACCCTACTGAAGATGTGTCCTGAAAGCTCTTGAGCCATGGCAAGAAACCCTTGAGTTATCATGTGAGGAAACTTTGAGCTTGCATCACTCCCAGCACCATCTTGATCATCCTCACCAGGTGTCACAGAGGCAAGAGTGGTCTTCCTGAAGGTGTTGCCAATGGTTTGCTACTTGTGACTGGGCCTCTTAGCCTTAATTGTGTTCCTTTATGAAGAACACACCTGAAATTTGTCATTGCCACCTCTACAAAAATTGATATCAGCAAAGTGAAAATCCTCAAACACCTCACTGATGCTTACTTCAAGAAGAAGAAGCTGTGGAAACCCAGACACCAGGAGGGCAAGATCTTCAACACAGAGTAAGATACCAGATTTCAGAGCAGTGCAAGGTGGATCAGAAAGTGGTGGACCCTCAGATTTTAGCAAAAATCAAAGTTGTTCCTCAGCTCTTGGGCTAACTGCAATCTGTTTTTGCTCTGACAAATGGAATTTATCCTCATAAATCAGTGCTCTACAAATTGGTCAAGCAATGGCCGTGACCCATCCACATAGCTGACACTGACAAAGGATCTGCAAACTGCAGTACAGGGTTTCAGGATAAATCCTGAGGGAATTTGACTGACTTTGTCAGATACAAAAGTTACATTTTTCGTTATATAGGTCTTGCTTTATCTTGGTCTTAACCATCCAGCAGAAAAGTATAAAAATGAAATATAAAAAATAAAGCCATATTAATATGCTGAGCTGTAAAAGGCTCAAGTCAACAACTTCTGACATTACTAGTCCTATGAAAAATCCACTACTATCATGGACTACTGGAGTATATTGGGTTATTTTGCTGAATTCACACACCTACAATATTTAAACGATAATGGAATGCCCTTCTCTGACAAAACTAAACAAAAAAGGGGATACAAATGAAGGACCATTTTGTATCCATATATTCAAACTAGTTAGGATAGATATACAGCTGCATTCTCTTAATTCAATGAATAAAAAGAGTTGTTCTAATAGTGTTTGGACAGGATATCATGTCTGTATCTTGTACTATGAATAACCACTAAGAAGACAATGATATGCAATATATTAATTATTGAAACTGTCCTACTAATCAGATTTGAAACTGTCTCATTGCTATTTGTTTCTCAATAAAGTTATTAAAAAATAAATTAGTGCTCTAAATTTCTTACTAAGAACCTAATTAAGTAACTGATACATTTAGAAAAAGAAAATTGTTCATTTCTATTATAAATCAAAATTGAATTACCAGCATAAATGAATGAGAGAGCACATTAGGCTGTTCTCTTATTAGAGAGTTTTAAAAATTATTGTTAAGTTCTTAAAGCAATCCATATATTTACTTTTTCATTTTTTTAATGTATTTGGTACCGGATCTCACTATGCAGCTCGGACTCATAGTGGTCCTCTTGTCTTCAGATTCCCCAGTGCTGGGATTACAAGTGTGCGCCACCATGCCAGATTTTGGTGGCAGGCTCAGAGCACCCTGGGGCAGGGCCGGCATGGAGTGTGTTGCTGGGATCGAACCCTGGTCTTTCTGCTTGCCTAAGCAGGTGCTTAGCCTGATGAGATATCTTGCAGGCCCTTCATATAGTTAAAATGAGTTTTACAGGACCTATATTTCTTTCCTTTATTGCTTTCCATGTAAATGTGACAAATTATTATCAACAATGACAACTGAAGCACCTGCGAGGAATAGTCGATGGTGAAAGAAGGCTCCGATGATGATTTGTCCTTTTTGGTATATTGTCAATCCTTTGTGACTATTTTTAAATTCCATTAGAATGTCATCATGGGCGACACTGTAAACTTCTCCATTCTCTTCCCAATGGACCTGTAAGCTGGGTGCCAGAGGCAGAGGCCAGTTAGAGGCCAGTTGTAGCTCACTTCTCCAGGTTGAAGTGCTGCAGGAAGTGAGCGTTGAGTTTTGGAATGAAGCTGCTGTGCGCGCGCGCATGCGTGCACGCGTGCACATGTGTGTGCGTGCAATGGGTAAAGAAATCACTGACTTCTTTTTATGTCAAATCATGAACCTTAACTTTCGTTTCTGATCTCAGGCCCTTTGTTCCCTCACCTGGATCTGTTTCTCAGGTCTTGATACTGAGCTTTCTCTGAAGCAGAATGGTGCTTTCTAAAGCTTTTCTTTTCAAATGGAACTCAAGTATCCACAATAAGCAAACTTCGCACATTGCCTTGGGAAGTGGGCAAGCAAGGAACAGGTGACACTCTGCATCAACTTGACTCAGCCGTACTTTGAGATGGTGAGGGATGTAACCTGAAACTGGACTTGGCTTCAACCTTGAGGGGTCCCTGCACATACAGGAAGCTGCCAGCGTGTCTCTCGGGTGTGAATTCACTTTTCCCAGCCTCACTGACATGGGAGTTTATTTCTTGAAGTACAATCGGACTTTTAGTGGATGTGGAAATATGGTAATTATTAACTTAAGAGATGGGCAGAGGAGGAAGGAAGGGGAGAAGAGAAAGTAAGACAGAATTAAGATGTGCTATGTGCATGTGCCAACTCCCGTGAAGAACGTAATGACTGGATACTGCAAATGCGTGAAAATAAAAATAAAAATTTAATTCGTAGAAATTGCCAGCTTAGTCTAATGAGACTTACAAAACAAAAATATTAAACTACAATTTTAGTGACGCTTATTTTAGTGACACTGGATTTCCCTGTGGCGCTTATAAGAATTTGAAAATATTCAAAATATAGGAGAGCAACGCTGTGAAGTCCATGCCCTAAGAGCTGTGGTGTCTGCTCTCCACATGCCTCATTTTGGCCATAAATGGTGAGGCATCTTCTGTACTCCAGATATAGGCTCAATCTTAGATTTCTTTTAATCCCCTATCCTACCAAACCTATGCACACAGCCTGGTAGACACACTGATTGTCTTTGACTTGTTGGGGAGTGGGGTGGGGGAGAAGGGAGAGAAGGGTCATATGATAAAGTAAAGTGAAACTTAAAGTATTGTTGACTCCAGGAAACATTTTAAATACCAGATGTTAGTTCCTAAAATTATCCTCTCAGAAAAAGAAAACAAATATAAAAATTAAGGGTTTAGAGGTATTTTATAAAATGTAATATTTCTTTTTTTTTTTTTTTTTTTTTTTTTTTTTTGGCGGAACCAGGGATTGAACTCAGGCCCTTGCGCTTGTCAGGGAAGCACTTATTCCACTAAAATGTAATATTTCAATGTGAGAATCTATGGGCTACCAGGAAATATTTAGAGTTACCATACTGAGATATTTCCTGTAATTCTATTTTCCTATACCCTCCAGATGCTTGTGAAGTATATTAATTTAATGGTCAAGGCTTAGAATATGAATATTCTACTCTTCGTACCTCCTCATCTCATTTTTTCCTAGTTTTTGTTGTTTTGCATCACCTTACTTCCTAGGTTGGGTTCAGGTTTAGATGGCATGATACAAACCACATGGATGTTGGTAAGGGTAAAATTAGTGCTGATACCAATGGCTGATCTTGTACCTGAGGTGTGGCTGAGTGCCAGGATGAACCATTGTTTAGACCATGATTTCCCTTTCTAGGATGTAAAGGTCTTTTCCTTGAAGTTAGTAGGTACTGTTCTCTTTATTTACAAAGTATGTTTTAATTATGATTCCTCAGAAAACTAACCAAAGTTCTAGGCCAAGTTTAGGTTAATTGAGCTTGTGTTAATGAGCTCCTTCATAGACCACTAATTGTACTGTGTACAGTATGCACCCTTCTGTATGTTATCTCTTACAAATTTTATAACATTCTTGATCATCTTAGAAGTCACAATTCAGCACCCCTTCTCAATGGAAAGGAGATTGTTATGCCTAGTATCTAGATTTGTCCACTGGTGAGTTTACAGCTCCACGCTGTGATGGGATGTGAAGCCTTGTGGGAGGAGGTAGTCACCGGTGTGCAGTTTGGAGGGATCTATCTCCATCATCCCTTGACCTCTTTCTCTGTTTTGTGTCTGCCATGCCACGGACAGGTCTCCTCTGCTGTGCCCCTCCACCTTGGAGCCAGATGGCTATGAACTAGAATGTCTACAAACTGTGAGCCAAAGTAGACCCTTTCTCATTCAAGTTGTGAATGCTGGATACTGTGCCTTAGCAATGAGAAAGTCATAAAGGCAAAGATTCTGATTAATTTATTGTACAAGTTTTTATTATGCATCCACAATAAGCTACCATTATCTGTGGTTTCATCTTCTATGGTCTTTGTTGCCTGTGGTCAACTATGGGTCAAGAGTATTAAGTACGATCTGAAGAGAAACTTGAAATGCAGTGAGATAGTGAGGTTAAGATTGATAGCCCAAATCGTTTGATAATAACAATAAGCTTTTCTTCTGGATGGTTAACAACCTAAGTTTGCA
>NW_004524636.1:4951079-4971528 GCF_000260255.1 Octodon degus
AAAATAAAAAAAGAGTATTAAGTAGACATTTCCAGATAAACAATACATAAGTCTTACATTGTGCATTGTTCAAAGTAGTACGTTGAAATCATGCACCATCTTGCTCTGTTCTGCATAGGACATGAATCCTCTCATTGTCCAGGGTGTCCACACTGTATACCTGACCCACTGATTTATCGCTCAGTAGTGGCCTCAGTTATCAATCAGAATGTTTGTGTTCAGGTAATGCTTATGTTGTAGCCTAATGCTACCTACCTTTCAGTGCCTACACTGTTTATTTCATTTCATCTCATCACACGGTCACTGTGCCCTCTCACATCATCTTAAAATCAAGAAAGGTACATACAGCACCTTAAGATATGAGAAAGATGGGGAGAATTAGTCACCTAAATATGTGAAAGTACATTATAACTGTTCTATTCTATTCTAAGTTATTGTTAATCTGTTCCTATCAGGTTCCAAAATATGTAATTAAACCGTTATAAGGATATATGTTTAGGGAAAACACAGTACTGGTAACGTGTGGTATTATTTGAAGTTTTTGGCATTGATTATGGGTATTAAAGCATATGCTCCATGGATAAGAAAGGGCTACTGTACTATGTGTATAAAGCCACTTTTAAAACATTGAGAATTTAGTAAACAATAAGATTTGGTCCCTTCCTTCAATGATCTCACAGAAGAATGTACAAGATGACCTTTTGAACAGCGTACTGGAATGCAACACAGAGTGGACTATTATAGCTTTCTCAGGAGAGTGGAAACTATAAGTCATGTTGACTATAGAAGGAACAATGTGGACCAAGAGTGAACTAGGAATTAGACATTTGGGATTTGGGTGACAGAGGGTCATCAGCTAAGGCCACAAAAATTGTACAGAGAATGGGCAGCAATTTTTCTGTTCTGCATTCAGTGAAGTCTCAGGCATTCAAGCAAGGTATGCTGACAAAGAGAAGATTATGAGGTGGAGTTCCCAGCAGCAAAGTATCTGTTTATAGAGGAGACGTTACAGTCCTTTAAGTGAATAATAAATGCAGGGGAATGAGTTTGGCTTTGCCTCTCTCTGTCATAAGAAAAAAAATCAACCATGAGCAACAGATTTGTACCTGATATTTAATTCTAAATGTTCATACAGAGCTGTATCTTAAATGTCCATGAAGGCCCCACAACCAGATGTAGTGGTAGCCTGCAGCTTTGCCCACATAGGAAGACAAGGTGTGCTGGAGAGGTGGGGCCTGGAGGGCCTTTAGAATGAGTCTCTGGTTGTTTCCAGTTTGTTTTTTCCTGGCTCCTATATTCACTGTCTGGCAGGCTGTGCTTTTGGAGTAAGTTCTTGTTTTGAATCTTATCTGAATTCTGTGTGCTCAGGTTTCCAAATGGTTCTGGGTGACATCTGCTTGTTACCAGCGAAACCAAAAGGATGGCAGGGTAGATTGCTTTGTGCATGGCAGACAGGTAATTGTAGCTTTAATTTTGTTTTGTTTCTGGAAGGATCCAGGTGTCCAGCTTCTTTATCTCACAAAAGAGCCCTAATAAATGTGGGAGTGTTGGCAGACAAGATGGCCCAGTGGGCAGCCTGCCCATCAGATGTGTTAGCCACTGCGATTGCAATAGCGCTTCCAGTGGAAGCCTCACGCATCAGGAATTCTCTGCTACTCCAAGCACCACATCAGCTTCCAAGCTAGAAGCACAATTCGAAACACGAAGACCTCTGAGCAGCCAAGAGACACATTTCACCCTGGAAATTCAGATCTCAACAAAGAGTGTCCAAGACGTACGAGCATAAATCATTTCCTGGAAAGCCATTCTTCTTAAGAAACCAAATTCTCCAGAGTCAGGATCTGTTGGCTGGCTGGTGAATGCTTTTGACTCCGAAGAGGTGATCCCTTCAGAAATTGTGTGAAAGCAGAGCCTGTGCTGGGTTATCTGGATCTGGCCCTCACTCTTTTCCATTTCAAAATCAGCTGTTTTGCTGCACACAGGCATACTTTGGGGTCAAATGTAGGAAAAGCAGGGCTTACTCAAAAGTGGAATAGGCCATGCTTGGGTCTAGATTTCTAGACTGAGAGGCAGCTTGGGAGGCTGTACAGGGAGGTTCCATAGCATTGCTCTTGGAAGTCAGTGAGGACCAGGCACAATGTTAGGATTTGGAAGGTAAATATAGCCCAGAAAAAGGAAATATATTAGGTCGCCTTTTGTAAGGAGTGGGACTGATGGGCAGAACAGTTCCTATTATTCTGAGGGAATAGTAAAAGACAGGAGATACCAACCAACACTAAAATTCAGAAGTAGAAAAGTTGCTCTTGTTAGAATAATGGAATGCGATGGGAAGGGCTGATTGCAAAGGAATAAAGTTCTGTGATCAGAAACGACTGCCATCAGGGATCAGAGGCATCATTTTTTATTTTTTATTTTTATTTATTTATTTAATTTTTTTTGGCGGAACCGGGGATTTAACTCAGGCCCTTGTGCTTGCCAGGGAAGCACTTATTCCACTGAGCCATCTCCCCGTCCCCCATTTTTTATTTTTAAAGGATATAAAATAGTGATAGAAAAAAAGCATTAAGAATGATACAAAATTTCACTAAACAAAGTAATAGGAATTCAACAACAGTTTCTTATTACATGATGCTATCTTTAAATTAGTGGTTCAGATTACCAACTATAAATGTGTAAGATTCATTTAAAGAAAAAACCAAAATGAAACAATAACAAAGAATTTATAGGAAATTCAAAAGAGGAAAGACAAAACATCAGAGTAACAATTTTTTTTAAGCATTAACTGCTCCTTTCAAAAGACCAGCAGAAATCAACAATACAATTATCCAAACTATTCTGTGCATATACCTAAATATATTTTTGTCCCTTCTTTCCTTTGTCCTTGTCCTCACCCCAGTTTTTCCTTTCCTTGAAAAATTTCTTTCCCTTTCACAGTATCTGTTGTGCCTTTTAGATTTTCATTATTCTTTCTGGTTCTCACACTAGGGAGATAATACTAATGTTCACACATGATCTGATTTATTTCACTTACTAATACAGTCTCTAGCTGCCTCCACTTATCTACAAAGCCTCAAATTTATCTTTTTAATAGCTAAACAATACTCCATTGCATAAAAATACCACATCTTTTTTATCCATTCCTCAGTTGATGGGCCCTTGGGTTGTTTCCAAGGTTTAGCTATGATAAATTGTGCTGCTATAAACATGGGTGTACATATATGAGGCATCTGTTCATTGTATAGTTCCCAAGGACACATGATTCCAGGTGCTCTTGGATTATAACATATAGAAGGCATCTGTTTACAGACAAGAAGGAAGTTGTGAAAAAGATCCCTTGAACTTAGAGTATATAGCTGCATTCAGTCATGGATTCCTGTAGAACACACTTAATACCTGAATTCTGGTGTGCGTGTCTATTTTCAGAGTATTGGAGATACATGGGTGCGGAGCCATTGAACTGAAATGTATTAGGAATCAATGTAGGCTTCAGGAAGACTCACTTCAATGAATTTTATTGGAATAGGAAGATTCACCTCTTTCCCTGACCTTCTAGCTTCTCCAGTGTGCAAGCGAAATTATTTACACAGGGTGCAAATAGTTGGCTCTTGGCCCAGAGTGAAAGAGACAGCCCTAGGCAGATGGGTTCCTGACTGAAAGCTGATACTCTGGCAAAGAAAATGTTTTTAGAACTTGGGCTTCATTTGGGTACTATACTGCAGTACCAGTAAGAACAAAAGAATAGAAATGTACGGATGGAGAAGAATAATTAGGCAGTGCGATGGTTCTGAATAAACAATATTTATTGGTTTGTGCCATGTGTTCAGGCTTGTAGTGGTTTGAAGACAATTATCATGGGATTTCAGCCCTTGGGGAGACTGAGGGAAGCCCAGAGAAATGACAGACAAAACAAAGCTAAGTGTCCATATTTCTACAGAAGCAGATCTCTGTTTCCTCAGTTCTAACAGTATCTGCCCAACAAATATCTAGCTCACATTGGAGTAGATGCTGGGTACCTTCCCACATAGCCACATATGTTTGTCTAGCATTTATCTGCTCAGAAAGTGAGTATAGTGAGGATGAGGAATCAGTATAATGAAGTCTATAATTTATACTGGAATTTGAAACTCGATTACGACTGGAGCCCTGTTGTGTTCTTCTGGCAGCTGCCAGTCTTCCCAGACATTCCACTCCTCTTCAGTCAGTTTGATTTTATTCCATCTCTTCCCATCCCATCCTACTCCACCCAGTCCTTTGTCACTCCAGTCCAATTTGTCTTGTTTCTTGGTTAGAACCATGTTAGTGGAGTAACCCAATGATAAAGAGACAAACCACTGGTGATGAGTTCCACATAGTATGCTTTAGGAAGAGCTATATCTACTAAATTGTTGCTCAGAAGATCATTCCATTTTCCTTTCTGTTGTCATCTGAAAACACATCAAATGTCTACAATAAATGAGCTGATTTACTTATGTTTAACCTGAATTTTCCTAGGATATTTTGCCACAGAAAAGTTATTTTCATACACCTATTAATAGTCCATGGAATTATTTTAGAGCAACCAACAGGATTGTTACACTCGAGAATTGGATCTCAAATGTAAGTGTCTAAATAGAAAAGGTACAAGCTTGGTGCACTGAAATCTTATGGTGTTTCAAAGCTGAGATAGGGCTTGATTATGTGCATTAGCTTTGTCCCATGGTTAACTCAAAGGATGTTGTTCAGGTGTAAATGAGAAAGCTTTGGAGGGAGGTGTTTTATTTATTCATTTATTTTTTCTGTTGGCTTTCAATTTCAGGATCACTGAAAGTGGCTAGTGTAATAGTAATTTTTTAAACTGGAGAACATACATCTGAAGATACTCACATGAACAATGATGTTCATGTTTTTATCAAAAGTTTACACCTACCCCACCAAGGATCCTGGTTGCTATGATCTGGATAAAATTAATCATTGAATGTTTGAAGGTGCTGAAACACAGGGGTGACCTCTGTCTTGTGGTATTCAGATTAGGAAAGTAAAGCCAGGGAGGCTACTCAGGGTACTGATGAAGCTCTCAGGAATTTGATTATTTTGGTACTCCCTATACTGTAAAGTCAAAACCTATTAGGGACATGATAAGGCTTAATAGTTAGATAAATGTGAAAGCTAGCAGGTAGACATTCTAGAGAAGCAAATTAGAACAATGCTGAGATTCCACCACACTCACGAAAGAATGGCTGTGATCAAGAAATCAATCAGTGACAAATTCTAGAGGGGATGTGGGGAAAAAGGGACCCTTCTCCACTTTTGGTGGGAGTGTAGACTGGTGAAACCATTGTGGAAATCAGTGTAGAGATTCTAAAAAAACTAGGATTAGAAGTCCCATTTAACTTGACTATTCCCCTTCTTTCTATCTTCCTATAAGACTTAGAAGCATCATACCAGATGCATATATGCATACCCATACAACACAAATTCTCATCAAAAGATGTGATTTTCAAAATGTATAATAGAGTACTACTCAGCCACAAAGAATGATGAACTTGAGACATTTATTGGGTGGGCTTTGAGATCATACTCTTATTTTTTAATGTATTTGGTACAGTGGTACAGGGTCTCATTACACAGATTGGACTCATGGTGATCCTCCTGTTTTCAGCATCCCCAGTACTGGGATTACAGGCATGCACCACCACACCCCATCTTGGTCACTGGCCCAGAGCATACATGGTGAAGGGGCCAGTGCAGCATGTGGTGCCGGGGATCAAACCTGGTCCCTGTACTTGCCTAAGCAGGTGCTTAGTCTGCTAAGCTATCTCACCAGCCCTGAGATCATACTTTTACTTGAAGTAAATTAGACATACTTATGTAGATATTGCACTGTCTCACTGGTGTGAGAAGTCAACAGTGTGAATAAAAACCAAATTGTATGATAGATATTATGAAATAGAAGTTGAAGCAAAGGGGAACTAGGGAAGAGAAGGTGGAAGGAAAGGAAGGGAAAAAAGTGAGAAAAGAAGGATTGAATGGAAACAAAGCTTTTGTAAATAAGGAGGAGAAGAATCGTTGAAGGGAGAGGAGGGGAGGGAATGGGAAAAAAGGACAAGTCAGGGTGCATCATGTATCATGGAATAAGTTCTCCATGATAAATGTGAACATTGAACGTATGTAAATTGTTCCAATAAACTTAATTAAATAAAATATTCAAATATTAGTAAAAAGAAAAGCAACAGTTGGAGCCAAGAGCAGGGGGAGCCATTGGTCAGAGCAAAGACAGACATCAGTGATATTGGTTGGTTGATTGATTGATTGTAGCCAGCATAGGATCTAGGTGAAGACCTGTCCTCATCAGAAAGGGCAGGAGTCAGAGCATGAACCAGCTGTGTAGATCAAGTCAGAAGCTGGTTCCCAACTCTCTGGACAGAGTGGAAGCTGGGATCCTGGTGATTCTAGCACAAAACTTAAACAGTGGTAGATGCTTGGAAAGCAGGAAAAAGTCAAGCAGTAGAGTAATGATGCCTGTGACCTCTTATACTCAGAAAGCCTGAGGCCAGAATTGTCTACACATTAGTAGAAGGGCCCAACTTTGAGGTGGATTCTGTGGTTATAGCTGAGAAATTTTCAGGGATCCATGGGCAGGGGACATTTGTTAATACTAAATCAAGCTCTCTGTGGTATCTTGTCTCTGATTTTAATGTTAGAGATAATTAAGAAGACACAACTTGAATGAAATAACCATTTTTTCAGAGGTCCTTGGAACCATTTCTAGTTCCATTAAAATCAATCTAGAAATATCTTAGGATTTCCAAGAATAATGAAACAAAATCACTAGCAAATGACAATGTCACTGTCAGTGATAGTGTCATGTGAGCTTGTAGGTTTTTTTTTCTTTCTAAATTTACAATAGCATATACATTATTCTATTTTTATTTCATTGAGTTTTTAAAAATTTAGTTATTTAATAATTGTGAGAAAATGTTAAGAACTTTCTATTCAATCTTTTCTCTTTCATAAATAAAATGCACTTATATTCTCATTCTTCTTTTAAAAATGTATTTGGCTGTTACAGGGTCTCACTATGCAGCTTGGACTGGTGGTGATCCTCTTGTTTTCAGTCTCTCTAGCACTGGGATTACAGATGTGCACCACCATACCTGGACACTAACCAGTGTCCTTGAGGGGTGGGGTTGGGGTAGCATGTGGTGCCAGGGATCAAACTATGGTCCCTGCACTTGCCTAAGCATGTGCTTCAGTCTGCGGAGCTGTCTTGCTGGCTCCTATGTTCTCATTCTTATCCTGTTCAGCTTTAGTCTTATGGTACACTCATTGTCTTCCTCCTTTTGTTCCTCCTTCCTTCCTCCCTCCTTTCCTCCTTCTGTCCTTTCCTTCCTTTGTCTTTTTTTCCTTAAGTGTTTATTCTTCCTGAAAGGGCCTTAAAATTATGTTTTATTTAAACTATTTGGCTTTTCTGCATCACAGTATCTTTGTACCCCACACAGTAACTTCTTTATTTTTCTCCTTTTTCTTTGGCAATGTTTTACAATAATTTTTCTCTCTCTTTTCCTATGAATTAAGTTGGGAGGGTACTATTTCTTACTGCTAAAGACCTGGAAGATAGAGGCAAAGAGGTAGCTAATGGCATTAAGAGTTTCAGTGGGACTCAAGATTTCCATGCAGTTAAATGATTCCTCTCTTGTAGTTCTCAGCAGTACTCAGAAGCTGCAACGTGTGGTTATGTTTCCAAAGAGAGCTTTCAAAAATCTTAAAAAATCGCACAGTGAATTGCAAACCCAGACTGTCTTGTGTTTAGTGAAATTTGGGTGAGTGGGGTTTTCTCTGTGCACTGAGGTTGAGGACGACCTCCCTAGTGCACCACCTATTTCATCTGGCTGTCAGCACAGTAGGCAGAGCACTGTCCGGTTCCCCTTCTTAGGAGCCTGGTAGCAGGTTGGCCACAGTGCTAACAACCATCCAGGAAGGCAGAATTCCAAATCAGCCTTGTAGGAAGCAGATGTCAACTGTCACCTGCCAAAGATGGGGGCACCTAGACACTCTTTGATTTGTTTGGAGGTGATGAAAAAATGAAATTTTAAGACATGGATCTTCTAGGAAATGTATCTGATTACCAGCTTAAAGTAGTAACCACTAGACTGTGATTACAAGAATCTACCACCACTCCTCGAAGTTTAATGAACCTCCAAAGTGTAGTAAGTCAGTCCTACCTGAATTCTACCCATATACTTATTCCATAATTTGGAGACAAAAAAAGAGGTCAAAGGCTGATTAAGGCTTACAATTACTAAAGGGCTATGCATGCCATGTATCATTTTGGAGGGGTTCTTTATTCATTTTACAAGAGAAAATGGCATCAAATTTACATCCATCACACAGGGACTTCTTCTGGGGCCGAAGTTGTCAGATATATAAATATTTGTTTCTCAGTACAGCATGGATGACATGATCACATGATCTTGACCAGCTTACTGTTGCCTATTATATAGAACATAGTAGAAAATTAAACCCTTCTCCACAAAAGATGAAGTAGTTGTGTGGGTGTTTAGAAACCATCTAGGGCTGGGGAGATGGCTCAGTAGAATAAGCACTTGCCTGCAATCCCCAGTTCTGCCAATAAAATAAAATAAAATAAAAAAGAATAGAAAAGAAAAGAAAATAAACTGTCTGCTCAGGAAATACAAGGGGCATTGGGATTTTTCTGCGTGCTAGGTTGGGGAGAACCAGTGCTAATAGGGCACATTGCCATGCTTGCAGGGTTGGCATGACCCTCAGAAGTGACAGGACGGTCTCAGCCTGAATTTCCCAAAAGTAGAACTGCAGAGATGAATTTGTGTCTGAATCTTTACTTGGGATATGATGGCAACCAAGAAGGATGCTGTGGGAGGGAAAATGTAAAACAGGAAAGCTGAAAAAAGGTGCATGGATAAGTAGGCCACAGTACTGGGCAACTGGGGGTCGCTTTTGCCGGGGATCTTTCATATTGCTCAGCCAATGGATGAAGGGCACAATGGATGAAGAGCTGAGGGATTTAGTATCCAGGCCTTATCTGTTAGTGAATAAACAGAGATACCATGGTTGAGTATTTGAAGACTGATGGGGCATGGCATGTCCTCTATGATGGGCTGACGCCATCTGCTTTGATTTCAGGGCCTGGAGTCTAATCCTTCCTGGACCTCTGGTGTTCTTGGAAGACAGCTTAGTTACTTTGCTTACTGCAGAGTCAAGCATGATGGATATCCAGCTTGCTCAGATATCTGTATGTTGCAGATATGTTAACTCTTTATAGGAGACTTTGGCATTGGTTAGCTTCATACATTAATTGCAAAACCCCTGAAGCTTAGTTAATACCTTTAAATTTTTTTGCACATCTAGGAAAGTAGTGTGTGTATGTGTGTGCTTTCAACATGCGCAATCCTTAGTCACTGAACAATAATCAGTTGAGCATGTCTGTGCATGCATGACATAAAGCTTCATGCTTGTGCATGTGAACTTTCTGAAGAGGAAATGGCAAATGCCTTGATTGGAAAATTTCCTTTCTCTTCTATGTGATATGTGTAGAATGGAATATTTTCTTGAAATGGATTTGAGGTCAGTGTAGTGGCTGGCTGGAAACCATGTGCTTTTCTTTGGCCTAAAAAAAGACCTTTTTTACTGAGCAGTTTCTGTGTTAAAATTAGGAACAGAAAATTTGACCACACCAAAGGCATTCTGTATTGTGGAAATGTGAGGTTCTTGGTAACATTTGCATGGAGGCAGAGTGGACAAGGGCAATCCTGTTGGAGACAAAGCTCCCCCATGTGACCCGAGGGAAATGAAGATCACCCCACGAGGGAAATGAAGATCACCTCACACAGTAAGAACCCGGTGGGCAAGTGAGCAAAGACCAGGAGTAACAGCTCTATTAGGAGAGCATCTCAGAAAGCCATTTGTGTCAAATCTGGGCAATGTTTTGTAAAAGTATGGGTCAAGTATCAAAATGAATCAACCATCAAATCTACATTTTCAAATAAACCACAGGATATAAAAGGGCTCATCATTTTTCATTATTTATCATTGGTCTCTCTGGTTTGGCAGGGTGACAGCGTGACAATTTTAGATTGTATTGCTGTAAAGACAGTACAGGGTTTTCTTGCTGCTTGAATGCATTTTCAGTCAGTTGAGGGGATACTGGGCTTGAGGAAATACATACTTCTGCAACCAGAATGGTTTGAATACACTGATTTAAAGTAAGGATGGTCACATTGTCCTTTTGAGCTTTGCTATTTCTCCATTTCTCTCCACATACATAAAATAAATGTAAAATGATCATTTTAATTATGTATATATACTGTATGAGTCAAGATTGAGTTAGAAAAGAAAAAAAATCATGCAACATATTTTGACAGCAAAAATGTTAGTATTTGGAATTTGTTAAGCAGATATTGGAAGAGTAAAGATATTTTAAGAGATAATAGAACTTATAAACCTTGACTACTTCAGGCTATATGATTAAAGGACAGCCTGGGGCAGTGAGAAGGATGGAGGGGCAGCCTTCAGATCTGGAGCTGGTTACGTAGGGCATAGGGAGGAAATTTTGTCATGTGGGACAAAATAAATACATGCAACCTCAGGATTGCAGCCTGGAATCCTGAGGTCTGACTGAAGCATTCTTTAATCTATGAAATGTGCTTTGAAAATTGATAATTATATATTGTTCAAACAAAATACACAGGTGCATTCATATTTTATTGTATATAATGAAAATATATTTCATATGTTCATAAGCTTTCTTGTTAAATAAACGTGTGTACACACAGAATCAAACATATTTAAGGTGGATGGAGAAATTCCCAGACTTCACTGGGTGCCAGTCTCTATTGAGATAGTATCTGTCTCTGTAATCTCAATCTCTCAATAGTGTACATTCATCCTGGGGCCCCGTGATAATTGTGCTAACATGTTTTTGCATAATGTCTTTTACCTCAGTGGAGTGTTTTCCAATCACTGGCCCACACTGATTCATCATCCTGTTGCCTTGACCATGATTAATGGAATCTTCTAGGATCTGCAGAAGCAGGAGGCTGAGTTACACATTCTTCCAATACCTAGACTGGGAGAGGGGACAGAGATCTGATGAGGAATTCCTGAAGCCTTTGGTAAGTCCTTGTGCCATGGGGCTACCTCTGTGTTTTTGTGTAGCGTTGGTGGCTCTGAGGCAGCTATCTCTGCATTTCTTTTCAGGCTATGTGTATTTTGGGGCTGGGCTTTCCTAGTGTAAAAGGAGAAAGGTATGTTTGCATTTTCGTTATGGGAGTGGTTCTGAGGCCATTGAGTAAGTCATTAGTGAAGGCACACATTGTACTCAGAGCCAGCCCTATGCTCCTGGGGTGCTGCTCAATGGCTATTGTGTTTTTCTCTAGGGGCATGATGAAAATTTCCATTTTGTTTATTTATTTTCCATTCCTCTATTTAAATAGTACGTAAGAGAAAGAAAAATGAGTTTGGAAAAAACATGACAGAAAGAATGAAGCCAAAAGATCTCTGAAGTGTTTCTGTGGTGTTCAATATGTAACTCATTTCAGGGAATCCCACAGTGGCCATTTCCTCTCCAGCTACCTGCTGTCCTTTTCTGGCCCTGAGGCTTGCAGGCTTCCTGACAAACCAATGCCACAATTTCAAAGTGATTCAACTGGCGCCCCAGCAATGTCTCCCAACTCTGCCTCTTTCACAATAGCAGGGAGTAGAGAAAACTGACAAATGGTCTATTTTTGAAGCAGAAGTCGGTCCAACTGTCAAGCATAATAGCGGCCGAGTCATGTTTGTGGGATAGCCTGCTCATGAAAGATGACTTTATAATTGCCTTCCAGATCCCAAGGATAAGTGTGTGTGTTGAAATCAGCACAGCCCTCTCAGGCTTTTCAAATCCAACCTCCAAAAGCCTGGAGGATGTGTTGGCAGTGCTGGCCCTCAGCATCTCTTCTGATGATGGTCTCCCCCCACTTACCCAAAGGTGTTGTAGGCATTTTGTGTACCCCCTTTTCTGTTTATGCCCCCTCACAGATCAAATGGCACCTGGGAATGCACAGTGGCCTCTTTCCCGAGGAACTCATTGTTGCCCTTCTGGCATATAAAATCCTTTTGTGTCTAATCCTCTCGACACTTTCTTTTTTTTCCCCTCTTGTCTGTCAGTGGGCTTTTGTGCCCTGTGGGTCAGCATATCAACGCTGCTCTTTTACTCCCTCAGCACAGGTCCTGCTTCTGAAGTCCTTTCACTGGGGAAGGCTGTTGGAACAATTTTCATAGGACTGGCAGGAGTGCTGGAGGGAAAAAAGAAAAACCAAATAAAATGATTGCAATGGACTCAGTTCAGTTATATTTATTGCCTTGTGAGGATCCTGCTGCTCTGGGGTTCTTCCCTGGACCATAGTCCAACCACCTGCTACCCTTTCCTGGCCTCTGCTGCTAGCCAGCTCTCCTCTCCCTGATTTTGACATTCTTTGGTACAAAACAAAAGTAAACTGTGGACACACATTCATTGCTGGGCAGGCAGAATGTTTTAAATGAGGAGGTGGTGCTCCCTTGACTTTGCTGCTTCTGCTATCAGGTGGGTATTTGTGGAGCATTTCTAATCCTGGGGCGAAAGCCACACACACACAAATAGGTCTTCAGTTTCCTTGATGACTTTCAACCCTTCCATTTTCTTTCATTTAAGCTGCTTGCCTGTCCTCACTTAGTTTCTGAAGCAAGGACCAAGGTAAAGTGGGCTGTGACTCCAGCAGTTGGCAGGGCGGGAGGTGACTTCTGTGACTGTGACCTGGTAACAGCTGTGTGTGTTTCTTCTAGGCTGCTACAGCACTGCTTATGCTTAGTGTTAGAGATAGCGGACCAAGTTCACAGTCCTGCCTTTTTCAAACTTCCATTTAGTTTTCAAGCTGTTAAATTCAGTGACACTGGGACTGAGACTTAGTAGTTCAACCCTAGAGGAATGTGATGACAGGTGATGGAGTCTCACTCTGCAATCCGTGGGCCTCTGGATCACAATTACGTGGACTATTTCATAGCAATACAATATCCAAGGCCCAATGCAGGCCTGCTGATTTAAAGTATTAGGCTTAGATATTTAACAAGCACTTGTAGTGAGTCTAATTTAGAACAAAGTTGAGAAACTACTTTTATAGACAACCAAATGGTACTTTTAAGTAGGATCAGCAGAAATGAAAGATTGCTGTCTGCAATTGATTAGAATAATGTGGCGTTTATGCCAGGAAAAATATCCTCCCTTATCTCTGAAAATAGTTTACATGGAAGAATATAATGAAAGAGTTTACTTAGAGAGAATTTGCCACAACCTAATTGGAGTAGACCAGCTGGCCATATTCTCATTTCCTGTGATGTGTACTTTTATCCACATGCAAATCATCTCATTTATTATTTTAGACATAGTTACAACAAAAGAAGAGTAAGATATTCATGTCTTTATTATCCAGAGGGCTGAGTAGATGGGAATACAAGCGTTCCTCAGGTGGTGCTCTACCTGTGTAACAGATTGTTCAGACTGAAGTGTGCTATTCAGATTTATCACTGGCTACTTGGACTTATGATTTGCCACTGAGACTTAGGACCTGTCCTTTATTTTGTATAGTTCTGCTCATCATTTTTTATAGAGCCTCAATGTCATATTTTATACAGTATACAATGTTTGTACTGTACTGTAATTTTTGCTGGTTGTAATGTATAGTACAATGCTGTAGTTTTATGTTCTGCTATATATTAAAGGACTGCAGGTAAGAGTTATGCAAATAAACCAAAGTTATCACATTAGAGTGTCCTTTGAACATGTCTTTGTTGACCATATTGTAATGCATATACTGTATTCCTCATGTAGTGATCCGTTCACTTAATAACCTAGATTTAGAAACTCAACTTGGTTGCTAAACATGAATGTCTATATTAAAATAACCTGAACATCATCAAGCAGCTCCTCCTTCTTGTTTAAAATATTTCTTTCATGGTAGTGTTGCAGACAGCCGAGTTAGATGGAAATATTATAGGCAGTCAGACAGGGCCAGGCCCTCAAAGGAGACAGCACAAAAGATAAGGTATCTTACAACGGTGGGAGGGACAGATGCTCCTGCTGTGTGCCAGACCTAAAGAGCAAACAAATGCTAACCTCCCTAAAGATTAGCATCCGGGATTGATCTTCACCCTGAGGGAGCCAGGAAGAATCATTGTCTGATGGCTACCAGCTCAGGTCCTGTTTTACATTCATACCCGCTTGTTATGTGACTCCCTTCCCCATTTGGTCCTGGGCCTAATTAATTTTACCTAAGTAACGGTGCTTGTAATCTCATTGGTTGACTACAGTTTTGTCCCACCTCATGCCCACCTAAACAAATTCTGATTCTCTCCACCCTAGCCCCACATGGTTTTACACTATAAAAATCCCTGGAAGAGACAGTTTCCGGGGGACAACCCGCTCGGGTCCCCCTCCTGTCCCTCTCTTAGACAGGAGCTTTCTTTCCCTAAATAAATATATTCTGCTCATAATCTCCATTTGTTCCTAAAATTCATTCTTCAGTTTTAGAGAATCTGACCTGCAGGTCTGGAGATCATTTTTTCCCTGTGTCATTTGGAGGCTCCCTGTATCATTCAGAGGTCACTCACCCGAGATCAGTGTTTCTCCCTGTATCAGTAGGTGTTTCTCCAAAGCACTAGTCTAGAAAGTTCCAGTGAGCATCTTGTGAATCTTAATGTCATCTTTTGGAGAACCCATTCTCCTGTAACTCTGAGGCTTCTTTCGTAGCTGAAGAAAATGCCAGTGTCTTTGGGGCAAGATCTGCTTTTCTCCCCATTTGGATGAAAGAACAGCAGGAGACACAATGTGGTGAAGACCACAGAGCAACACTTTGATGAAGCAGCCACAGAGTCCAAACAATTGAGGCTTTACTGAACCAAGAGCAAATGTCCAGCATCTGGACAAAGGAGACAGCTGCTTTTGTCACATTATTCTGCCACCAAGACCATCCCTGCATCTGCTGGCACAACACCACAGAAAGTAAAACAGAGTTATTTCCATCCCCTCCCACATAATATTCCCTTTGGAGCAAGCAATTTGTCTGCACTCAAGTTTTCCCTGTTGATTCTCTGAATCAGACAGGCTTTCCCCAAGCCCCTAGAGCTATTAACTCCTGTTACTCTTTGCCCTTCACAAATGAGCCTTTTGTATTACTTGTTGCTGGACTTGGATAGCTGTCTTTCCTTTTATTCTTTAAAAAAACTCCTTTTTAATGAACAGTATGAGCAAACAGCTCTGGATAAGAGTGTGTGTGTGAGGGGGTGAGGAACGATGACCTCTATTTGGTCATTCTTGATGACATGGTTAACAAGTTTGAAGGATTCTGTTGTCAAGGGACACAGAGTCATCTCGTAAGGAAATCATGTGATCATGTGGTGAATAGCTGAGGATGAGAGAAACCACAAAGTTTCTGCTCTTAAACAATGACAAAGTTCACTGGTGTTCTCAGGTGCTAGGGAGAGAATAGGCCTTCATTGTTAAGGCCTCATCAGCACCTGCCTTTGTCTCTGGTTTCCTTGGTGTGGCATTAGCACTATCTTGTCAATCTGTAGACAGGCTGGCATAGAACAGGACCCCTGCTGGGTTGTTAGCCAGTCACTACATCAAGAAGACTTGTTCTTGGTGATATGTTTATCTGTGTGCACCTTGACTGGGTGTGTAATAACTGAAAATTTTACCAGATACCACATCTCTTGAGGAAACTTCAGCTTTTATCTATTAGTTATATCTACTTATCTTACTATCCTTATATGCAATAATCTAAAAACTTATGAATTAAACTTGGACGCTAAGAACTCTGGCCTTCTAGATACTAATTTAAATAATTCTAGATGACATTTTCTTCCCTCTTTTTTTTAAAATGAGAGATAATATCCCATGTGGACCTACTTATCAGCTACAGCTTGATTAATTTTTATAACACATTCCCAAGGGCTGGTGAGATAGCTCAGTGGACTAAGTGCTTCTGCTTAGGCAAGTGCAAGGACTGGGGTTTGATCCTCTGGAACCATGCCTCTCTCCCCTGGGTGCACTGAGCCAGCCAGTGAGACACTCACCACACAGATAGTACATTCCCCCTTATAACTACCATCCAGATTAAGAGGTGGAACATTCTGAGCAGCTGCAAAGGTTTCCTCCTTCCCCTTCCGCATTGCCAAGAAATACTATGCTGTCTTCTATTTTGTCTGTCCTTGAACTTAACATAGAAGGGACAATACACAATTTATTCTTTTGAATCTAGGCTTCTTCATTTAAATTTATGCATAAAAGTTTCTTCCATGTTGTCACATTATTTTTATAGTTGTGTAATGTTTCATTGTATGAATATACTAATGGAATCTATTCTAGCATTGGTGGGGGTTGGGTTATTTGTAGGTTCAAATAAAATTCTTACATGAGCCTCTTATGTATATGTATGATTATTTCTGTTGGGTATACCCAAGGTTCCAGAAGTTCTGAGTTGTATGTTAGACAGATTCTGCCTAGCAGGTACTATGTAATCGTTAAGTATGCTTATGAAAAGTTGTTGATGTAAATTTAATCTAGAAGTGGACATTTAAAGCATTCAGATCATTTGCAGTAATAGACAAGAAGAAAACACTATTCTGGACTGTTATTCTCAAGCAATCCCCAAAATTATAGTTGGAAAAATTAGACAATGACCGAAGGCCATTTGATAGTTCGCTGACGCACAGAAAGTTAACTAGGTGGGAGATAGAGGTATTTGTAAATCAGCATAAGCTACACATCTTCCACTTAATTATTTTCCATGAAGTTTGAACTGTGTGCAGAGGCAGGAGATATCACCATTACCTGAAATCACAGCCTGAAATGCTGCTAAGGATCTGGAAACTGTGGGTTTTTTTAATAAAGAAAATCAGGGCATGTGAGATTTATTTTGAGGAAGAAAGACATGGAGAAAGAAGCTGTTTTTTTTTTTTTTGAAAACAATTACCATTTTTCTTTGAAAGTCAGAGATCCAGCCTCAAAATAGGAATACAAAACTTGTTGTTGGAACACCTTAAAAAAGGGAAAGATAAAAGTACTACTCTGCTATTTTGAGATGCAGTTTCATGTCCACACCCCAAGGAATAAGTATTCTGTGAATGAAATGTTCAATTTGTTTCAGGCTGAACTTTTAATAATCTTTGAATTCAATGGAGCAATTATCTATTGACTCAATGTGCAAGTCTCCATTCTCTTTTTCTTTAGGTCCAGGTACAGTGAGCAAAGACAGCTCCCGCCTTGAGATTTGTGAGTTTAACCCAGTAAAAGGAAGAGACTCAGGAAACAGTTCTGGAGCTAACAGTATAGAGCAAGGGGAGATCAGTGGTGGTGAGCAGCTGCAGAGCCCGCGCAAGAGGTTGGGCTCCAGGTTAAGACTGAAGAATCCAGGGAAATCCAGGAGAGGAGGGACAAGAGACATCTACTTAGCAGAGGCGCATGGAGAAAGATTTTATTTTCAGTAAAAGCATAGAGAGGAAATTGAGGAACTCTTCCAAAGAGAGGATGATTTTCTCAAAAAGTCAACTAGCGATGAATGCATAGCTTTCAAAGGGAAATTTGCAATGGTTCTTTCTAAAATAGTAGGTGGCTTTAGGACAGTAAGGCGACCACAGTGACTTACAAGTTCTAGCATTGTGCAGATTCCCAGGACTTATCGCAACACGATATACGATCAGTCGCAGCTGTATAACAAGCCATATAACAGTGAGCATTTGTTCACATACTCAAGCTTATTTAGACTTGGCTCTGGTGCACCGACTTGGCTCAGATGTGCTTTATGCATGTTCTTCTGGAACCCAGACCAAAGAGGCCACATCCACCAGGCACATATTCCTCTTGTGGCAGAATCTGGAAACTTCTGTGGAGCATTTCTCTGAAGGCATGAGCTGGAGAGCTCTATACACATCCCATTGGTCAAACAAATCCTACTGCCAAGCCTGACATCAACAGCACAGAGAAACAGACTGCTTACATAGAGGAATGATTCAGCTACATAGAAAAAAATGTGGGTGCAAAGAAGGGTGAAAAACTGGGAAAGATAACTCAAAGGACAACATCTGGTAAAACATGTGATACTTTATGCATAACCTCTGAAAAATCCTATGGAATTGGCTCTATTATTACTGTGTTATTACTTTAATTGTCACTGGAACTTACAGATAATAAAATGGTGGCTTAGAGAAACCAGGAAACTTATTCAAGGTAATCCTGATAGGAAAGAGACCAAGACAGAGCTGCAAATGTATCTCTATTTAATAAATTCCAATAGAATAAAATACTGACTTAAGTCCCTGTAAGAAGCTCTGCATAGTGTTACAACATGTGTTAGCTGAACTGTGTCCATGTCCCCTGAGAGCTCCGTTTCCCAGGCTGGCTGCTCCCAGCTTTTCTTTCTTGGATCTCCACACACATGCAGGAAACATGTTCTCCTTAGCATCTGGTTTTCCATCTCAGAAAGTCCTTTGGCTACATACAGCTTCCTTGTTCCTCTTTTCTTGCCATTTGGGGTATCAGCCCCAGATTCATTGGTGTAGTAATAGATTTAGCAGAGTAGAAAAATAGCAATGTAGTCAAACATCACTTCATGACTTGTTAGGCCGGTCATCAAGAGGGTTGCAGATGTGGCTCCATGGTAAAAAAAAAAAAAAAAAAAAAAAAGAGGAGCATGTTTTACCACTCCTGAAAACCTTTGCTCCTTACCCAAGTATCTTTTCTCTATTTTTCTTTTATGAGATTGTAAAGAAATATTGAGCTCACTCAGTGTGCTTTGAGCAGATAACTTGACCCTCATCCCACTCACTCCAACCTCTATTTCATGTTATTTCTCACCTCCTGCTCTATCCTGCACTTTTAAAAAATTTAAAATTTTTTTTTTATTTTAGGGAAGGGTCTAAAGGGTGTTCAGGGTCTCATTACTAGATTGGATTCATAGAGATTCTCTTGTTTATAGCCTCCCAAGCACTGGGATTAAAGGTGCATGCTACCACACCCAGTCTCAACTGCTGTCTCAATGTGCCCCGGACGGGCGGAGCTGGCACAGCAGGTTGGGGAGGGGAATCAAACCTCTGGCCCCTGGCCCTGCTTGCAGGTGCTTTAATCCACTGAGCTATTTGGCTGGCCCTGCACTTCTATTTTGAATCATCTCTACAACCTGAGTCCAAAGTTTTCTCAAGTATGGAAGCATACTTGGGCAATGAACAAAGACAAAAGCAAGAGATCCCCTTCCCATGCATACCCAGCTATCGCAGCCTCAGGGGCCACTTGCTCACTGAACCAGGAGTGGGAGCATCTCAGAAGGCACAGCTGTGTCTGTTTGTGCTGTATCTTATGGCAATGCTTGACACTGCCTACTGATGTAGACTGGTTGGGCCACAGAGTTCAAGAGAATAGTGATTATGGACCAGTTTAGAAACTGCCTGGTGATATTTCTTGACACATGCCTCATTGAGGAGGGCATCTTGGCAGATAATGCTCTGCAGCACCTTGGCCTTTGGATTAATGGGTCAACCTGGAAAGCAGCACTTTAGAGAGTATTTGAAGGACCACTTGGCCCCTCTGCCTCCTGCGAGGTGCTCCTGGATGCGGGCAGAGCCACCTGACTTTCTCAAGGGCATCTTCTCTTTCAGAGTGTGCTTTCTCCTCTCATCAGTATTACCTATTTCAGTTTCAGCTGACCTTCATGCTTGTCTATTACCAAGTGTTTGTGGATCACAGCATCAATGTTGCAACAACCTTGGGAAATGCAAAACTAATACAATATTTTAGAACTTAATCAGAGAAAAAATAGATTGGATACAAGATATATAAATGTTACTGAGGTTTTAGTTTTTGTTTATAAATGACCTTTTTAATGTATCCTTAAAAATTTATTGGGGGAAGCCAGATTGTTCAGCAGACTAAAGTGCCTCCTTAGGCAGAGAGCAGTGGCCAAGGTTCCATCCCTGGCATGCCGTGCTGGCCCTGCCCCAGAGGTGCACTAAGACATCAATTGAGATTGGGCATGGTGGTGTGTGCCTGTAATCACAGCACTTGGGAGGTTGAAAACAGGGAATCACTATGAGTCTGATCTGTGTAGGGAGACCCTGTAGATCCTGTACTAACTACATGAAAAAGAAAAACATTATTTGTTAATTTTACTGAAAATATCTTAATATTTCACTATCAGATACTTCTATAGGATTATAAATTAATGCCTCTTCATGCAATACATATGTTTCTCAGTCGATACTTCCTTTTTTATCGTCTGAAGGAGAAATATGTGTAGCTATAGTCTTCATTGTGCCAATATCTATGTTACAATACTTTTATTTTAAAATAGAAGCACTTGCTCGTCTACTAGACCTGTAATATAAACTCTCCTTTCTTGAGTATTTATTTATTTATTTATTTATTTAT
>NW_004524636.1:4972528-4987937 GCF_000260255.1 Octodon degus
GTCCTCCTCCTCCTCCTCCTCCTCCTCCTCCTCCTCCTTTTTCCTCTTCTTCAGCACATTCAGCAAAATATTACAGAAACTTTTTAGTCACTAGCAAAGTAAAAGCCAGAATAACCAAAATTTAAAAGTCACATCAAGTACTAACAATGATGTATGGTGTTAAATCAAACTCAATTTGGCCTAAATTTGCAAGTATGCAAACGCATGGAAAGCTTAAATAAGTGATTAGTTTTTGCAACAAATAATCAAGTTTCAGTCAATTGGGGCAGCCCAGCTTCAGCCAATCGCAGGGTGCTAACTGTTTCAATGACATTCCAATAAGACAAACACCTAGCTGTATCTAACATAGCTGTCCTTTACCTCACTTCCACTTTATGTGCATCATTTTATTTCTCTAGCTATAAGTACAACATATATGAAGAAGGAGGAGCAATCTGAACTATATTTAGTCCAGTAAATGCAAGTCAAGTAAGATAAACAAAACTAAATTTGGTGTAATTTTTGTCTTTTCATAAGAGCAACTGGAACTTTCATACACTGTGGGAAAGACTGCTTTGCTTTCTTAGTTGCCGTTTCATTTGGATATGTGTGTGTAAAAACTTTTTAATTTAAACTGATTCAGAAAAATATACCTCTAGCTTTAAAGTCTTATTTATTTGTTATATCCCTTCTCACACAATTCTATTTATGATCAGTAAATAAAAAATGAAATGTATGCAATGAAAAATAATAGAAATAGACCCAGCTAGTGGCTCGTGTGAGAAAGGGAAGTGTGACTTCCCTCAAGCCTCATAAGATCATTGGTTGCACTACTAATGAATTTTACACAAAACACATTAAGAAGAGAAAAACCACTTCAATCTTATGTGTGCCCAGTTATGCATGAGGGTACTGCAAAAAGGAAGCTCAAAGAAAAGGCAGATGATTGAGCTTTAGATAACACACATCAAGAGTAACAGAAAGGAATAGGGTTGGGGGAGAGTGATACAGACAAAATATGAGGCTTGGGGAAGTAATACGTAGTGCATCAAGGCTGCCTTAATTATGTGGATAAGCCCCCGACTCAAGCAAGCAGGTCTGTGTCAGACTGCATGGTGCCTGACTCCCACTGTGCAACCACTCACCAACTCCAAGGCAGCTCTGCACTTTGCTTTCCCTAGTCTTAGGGCAACTGAGGTGATGAATAACCAGGCCATCTGACCTTGGGTGAGGAGGCAAGGGAGAGAAGGGAGTACCCAGAACCCATGGCTGCAGACACTAAGTCCCATGCCTACCGCAACCCTCCTTCCACAGCCTGCATCCCACAGAGACCAGAGAGCTAATTGTGTTTCCCACCTACCACAGCCTGGGGACAGTGGGTAGAGGGGCTTCTCAGTGGGAAGGCTCCTCAAGGACATAGGTCCTGGCGCTGGGTAGAGGACCCTGTGCCTGGCTGGATCCCAAGACTGCAGATACTGGCAACAATCACCCACTCAAAGACGCAGGGATTTTGTTTTTTAGTCAGTCTTTCAATTTTTTTTTCTGTATTTTATTATTTTTATCTTTCCTTCCTTTTTTTTGAGTTTTGTTTTTAACCTATATTTCTTTTTCCCATTTTTTACTTTCTTTATATTATGTTCTCTTTCAAACTTTCAAGTTTTTTCTCTTCCTTTTCTTTATTTTCAGGATTTTGTTGTTTGTGTATATTTTTCTTCTTGCTTGTGTTCTTTCCTGCACCTGTTCTCTAATACTGCTACTTTTCATTTCCTTCTTTTCTTTCTTTCTTTTTTTATTTTTTTTGGTTCTTGGAATTGAGCTCAAGACCTTGCTCTTGCCAGGCCAGTGCTGTACTACTGAGCTAGATTCTCAGCCCCTCTTTTACTTCTCATTCAAACTCCCTATGTCCCTTTCTCTCCTCCTACTTATATCCTATTGATTAATTTTTCAAAGTTTGCTATTTTCCTTCTCCAATTCCCCATCCCCTCTACTTTTACTAGTATTACTACTAAACTTCACATTTCTCTACATAATTAGTTAACTTTATGTTATTGCTAATGAATATTGCCCTATTGTTAGTAGAGATAAAGTTTTCCATTTAGTAGATATTTACCATAGGTCAATGGAAGGTCAATATTTTATTTGACTTATTGTACATGCCATAATTATAGATCTTTTTTGTAATTAAAGATGACACATTACAGTTTGTTAACATTCAGTTTGTATTTTTGCTATAATGGATGATGATTTTATTACTGTAGCCATTGCTATTAATTAGTTTTCTTGAGATGCCAACATTTGGATTGCCTTGAGGTCATAATAATATTGTGGCCCATTCCTGGGGAGCTGGGTACTGAGTATTAGAAAGGCATATGCTGAAACCTCCCATGCTTGGAGGTGTTCTTGAAACACAGGCAAAGGTCCATAGTTAGCCAACCATCCCCCCTCTGACATCATTGAAAAGAAGACATTAACTGAAGACATCTATGTACCAGAAAGAATGTTTTCTATTATGTTTAACCCACAGGACTCAATGCAAAAATATAAACAAGCAAAAACTTTGGAAGGCAAGCCAACAAATGCCTCCCCAAAAAGCCCAACTTTTCCCAGGCTGATTCATGGGGCATTGATGGGGAGGTAATCAAGAACCACACACCCAAATTAATTGAAATCATATCAGGAGAGACAACAAGACAGATCAACAAGGCATTTGGCAAACTCACAGATGATATAAGTAAGAAGATATTGAGCCAGATTGAAAAAAGATCAGCAAGTTTACAGCAGACATTAATAAAAACCTAGCAGAGCTCAAATAAGATGCAAACACAAATGATAACAATGAAAATCAATCAGTGACAAATATTGCCAAGGTTGTGGTGGAAGAAAGCTCTCCTACAATGTTGGTGGGTATATAAACTATTACAACCACTTTGAAAATCAGTGTGGAGATTTCTCAAAAAACTGAAATTAGAATTTCCATATGAGCTAACTATTCCCCTTCTAGTTATCTACTCCAAAAAACTTGAGACATCATACTACAGAAATACATGTATAGTAATGTTTATAGCAGTGCAGTTCTTATTAGCTAAATCCTGGAAGCAGCTTGTATATCCATCAACAGGTGATTGGATAAAGAAACTGTGGTACTAATAATAATGGGATACTACTGGGCTATAAAGAATAACAAATTTGAGACATCTGTGGGAAAATGGATGCACCTGGAAATATAATGTTGAGTGAAATAAAACAAACACACAGCTTAAATACCATAGGTTGTGTCTCATTTGAATGAGGCAAGGCACAAACAGACAGTAATAAAAGATGGGTAGAAGGGGACAAGGGGATGGATCTCTTACAATAGGAAGGGGTCAAAGAGAACAAGGGTGAAGGACAAAGAGGAAAGGAAAGGAAAATAAGTAGAATAAAACTATGGTATGTAAAAGAATCTAGTAATCTCAGGAAATGTAAACATTATATGCCATAACATGAGCTAAGATTAATAATGTTAACAAGAACGAAAATTGAGACAGGCAAATTAGAGGAGGAGGGAGAGAAGGGGGAAGGGGAACAGCAGGAATCTAAAAAGTGGAAACACACTGAAATATGTATGTAGACCCATATCCCATGGTGGCAGTAAGCTACATGTGTTATAAAGATGTACTGTGCTAATAAAAAGGCTCCAAATAGAAATTTAGAAGATTAAAAATTCTACCAAAAGTATTTTTAGAAGAGAATGTGAGAACAGTGTCAGAAGCAGAAGACATGGTTGTTGTCAGTGACCAATTAATGGTGGTTATCTTAAAGGCAACAAGAAAACTTAAAAAATGGATCCAGAAGGTGGCACAAAGAGGATTAATCTAATATTAATTAGAATTAGGGAAAAGTCAGAAGACAACACAAAGGTAACTAAAAAACCTGTTTACTGAAATAATAGTAGAAAACTTTCCAAATAAGGGAAAATAATTTAGCATACATATAATTTAGAATTTGAAAGCCCAAATATCCACAATCAGAAAAGAGTCTTTCCATGACATGTCATTCAAATGACTATAACACAAGAATAATCTCACAAGTGGTTACAGAAGAGCAACTGATCACGTATAAAGGTAACCCCATTTGTATTAGAGTGCATCTCAACACAAACCTTAAAGGCCAGCAGAGCTTGGAGTGAAGCATCTCAAGCCACAGAAAAGCAGTGTCTAACCAAGGATGGTATACCCTGTAAAACTATTTTTCAGAATTGATGGAAAAATAAGATATTTTCCTGATAAAGAACACCTAAAAAGTCTATGACCACCAAACTAACATTCTTCAAAATTCTCAAGAATATACTAGAGACAATGAAACTGACAATGACAAAAGAACTAATAGAATGAATACACAGGTAGGGAGAGCAGTTAAGAAGGAAAACACAGGGAGTCTGCAACAGGAAAATAAAACAATAGGAATTAGTCAATGCCTATCATTAACATCTGTCAATGTGAATGGTCTTAATTTCCCAATCAAAAGATGTTGACTAGCAGAATGAATCAAGTAACACAATCCTAAAATATGCTGTATACAAGAAACACATTTAACACAAAAAAGAAATTGGTAGACCAAAAGTCAAATGGTGGAAAACAATATTTCAGGCAGCAGGAATCTGAAATATATCAGGTTAAATTTAGGATTAGGGCTAGAGGATTAGGGTTAGAGAGTTAGAGTTAGAGGGTTAAGGTTAAGAAGTAAAAGACTTTTACAACTCTCTAAAAAATGAAATTGAGAAGGACAGGAGAAAATAGAAATGTGTACCTGGTCTCTGGATAGGCAGAATCAAAATACTCAATATGACCATATTTCCAAAATTGATGTGTAGATTTAATGCAATCCCAATGAAAATACTAACAGGCTTCTTCTTCTTCTTTTTTTTTTTTAATTGGTAGTATCAGGAGTTAAACTCTAGTCAATGCTTAGTATTTTCCATGTCGTATTCTAGGCTCTTCACATATATTACATCATCTAATCATATAAACAACTTTATGAGGGAGGTGCTTTTATTTTCCTTTTTTTAGTAGAAGTAACTAGAAGATCCCTCAGTTAATATATGATACCATGCAAACCAGTTGACCTGACTCAATAGCCACTAATAGGCTTCTTAATGGATGGAACTGGAGAAAACATTTCTAAGATTCATATGGAGCCAGAAGAGACCCAGAATAATAAAAGTAGTCCTGGAGAACATGAGCAAAGCAGGAAGCATCATAATCCCAAACTTGATGTTAAATTACAAAGCTACAGTGACAAAAACCAATATCATTACATTGGCTCAACAAAACACAACACAACAAAACAAACATGAAGAACTGGAGAACAGAGGATATAGAAGCAACCCCAAACAGAAATGGGCCAAAAATGTGCACTAGAGGAAACATAGCCTCTTTAATAAATGGTGTTGAGAAGACTGGTTATCCACATGCAGAAGATTAAATCTAGACCCATGTCTCTCACCATGTGGTAAACCAAAATCAAAATGGATTAATGAACAAAATATTAAGACAGAGACACTTGCCTTGCTGGAAGATAGAAGAGGCCAAACAGCTTGAGTCATAAGTACACTTAGTATCAAGAATCAACAAGTTGAATTGCATCAAATTAAAAGCCTTCTGCACTGCAAAAGAAACAACCAACAGAATGAAAAGATAAACAACAGAATGGGATTTTTTCCCAACTATTCTTCAGATAGAGGAGTAATATCTAAAATATATTAAAAACTAAAAAAGTAGACCTCCCCTAGTAAAAGACCCAATCAAATAATGGGCGAGTGAATGAATTGACCTTTCACAGAAGTAAAAATGGCCAATAAATACATGAAGACATTCTCAGCATTGCTGGTCATTAAAGAAATGCAAGTGTGAGCCAGGTGGTGGCACATATCTGTGATCCCAACACTTGGGAGGCTGAGGCAGGAAGATTGCTGTGAATTCGAGGCCAGCCTAGGCTGCAGAGTGGACCACACAGAAAGCCAGCCTGAACCACACAGTGGGACTCTATCTCAACAAACAACCCAAATTAAAACAGCACTGAATTTCTTCTTATCTAAGAAAAAATGTTTATCATCTAGAAATTAAATAATAACAAGTGCTGGTGAGCTTCTGGGAAAAGGCAACTATTCTACATTGTTGGTGAGAATGTGATCTATTACAACCACTATGGAAATGAGTACGGAATTTCTTCAGAAAACTAAAACTACAAATTCCATTTGACCCAGCTTTTCCCCTTTCCAGAGTTAAAGATATTATATTATACTGATGCATACATACCTATGCTTTTAGCATCATCATTCATAATTGCTAAACCTTGTAAATAGCCTATACATCCATTCACAGATGAATCAATCAAAAAATGTGGATTTATACACAATGGAGTACTACTTTGCCATAAACAAAGGCTAATATGGGTCATTTGTAAGAAAATGGAAGTACTTTAGACTATAATATCAAATAAAGTAAATCATATATACAACCCTTGAATTGCATGGTTTCTCTCATGCTGGAAACTCAAATTATGAATAAATAGCAAGATAAAATATATATGGTTAGAAGTAGGAAGATAAATCCTTTTAAAATGGGAAAGGATCAAGAGATGGAGGAAGGGTAGAGAAAGGGGATGATGAAAGGAATTACAGGGACTGACAAGATAGCTCAGAGGACCTAGTGTCTGCTTTGGCAAACACAGGGACTAGGGTTTGATCCCCAGTCCCTCATGCCACGCTGGTGACTGAGTCCAGGCATGGTGGCCCACACCTGTAATCCCAGTGTTAAGGAGGCTGAAAATAGGAGGATCACTACAAGTCCAAGCTGTGTAGTGAGACTCTGTACCAAATATATAAATAAAAAGAAAAAAAAAAAGAAAGAAATTGCCATGTGTTGGATGTAGTTGCCAATGCCACACAGCAAACAGAAATATTGTGTACTACAACTATGTACTAATAAAAATAAATAATAAGTGGGCATAAAGCTGTGCAGAGATATGTGCTCCTAGTGATAAAGTTTGTTTCAGAACTCCTCCCTTTCTGATTCAGATGCCTTCAGTAGTGAACAGTTCCTTATAATGTAAATTTGTTTTATAAAGGGCAGCTTTTCAGAGCTTCTTCCGAGTCTACAGTTTCTCCAAATAACAACCTTAAAATCATGAATAGGCTAGAAATACCTACTTCAAGGTGATGCGTCCTAACCTCCAGCCCTGACACATATTGATTAGTGAAATCTATTGGTGAGCACAAACTTCTAGAATTTTCAAAGACATTGGAAAGTTTTGTTCAGGGTTTGTTACTGTCCTTTGTCCAAAAGTCCTTGTGATCTTTACCTTGCCTAAGCCATTTCCAGGTGTATCATTTTAGGAACTCAGGAATGAAATGTTACTTTTTCTTCCCATTTTTCAGACGATAAAGTGTTAAGGTCTACTAAGTGAAATGAATTATGCAGGTACATGGAACATTTTTAGCTTTTGAACTAGATAATATAGACATTTATGAGTGCTGACTAACAAGATGCTTACTTATGCTGAAGAGGAAAAAATATGGTTATCATTAGTGTTACTCAAAAACATTCTCTGTCTTCAATCTAGGTATTGATGGCAGGTTGGTCATGTGATCTGTTTAAGCCAATGATGTCAAGGTTGATTAGAAGTTACAGACTAGAGAAAGCTTTAAGAGTCTACTATAAAATTCACTGTTCTCTTTCTTTCCATTTTCCCTGGTGACCAGTAGTACTCCAGATAGAAGTACTTTGGTCAATTGATCCCATGCATGAGGGTGCTGAGCTCAGTTTCCGTGATGGGGGTGTAGCATGCATGAGAAATGAAACCTTTCATGTCTTAGGCCACTGCATTTTCTTTGATTTTTGGTACTGCAGCATAGCCTAGCTCATTCTGAACTTTACAGATGACCCCAATAGTTAGACTCTCAAAGACCAATTTTATTTGTTTATTTATCTATTTATTTGCAGTACCGGGAATTGAACACAGGACCTTGAGCTTGCCAGGTAAGCGCTTATTCTAGTGAGCTTCTGCCCGGCCCCAAAGACCAATTTTATTAACATGCTCGAAATAACAGGGCTTCACATGCCAGAGAGCACAGACATTCCCAAGAAACAAGTGAAACTGGGAAACACCTGATCATTCAGTCCTGGAGCATGGAGGCAAGAGTATCCTTTGTTGTTCTGTCATTCTTTTCCCAGCTCCTGAGCACAGCTGAAGCATGTGTCAGGGATCCACTGCATGAACTGCCTCAAGAGAATACATAAACCAGCACCTTTTAGAGTAGGGCTCAATGATCTGAAGGATTCATGTCTGAGGGCTTTTAGGATCTAGTGGAATTTCCTGGTAAATCAGTTATTTTTTCTAAGACACTCTAAGGACTTCCCACTGTCCAGGATAAATCAGTGGTACTGATTTGATGGAAAGGTGTTGTTTAGTAATAGATGAGGCTGCTTCTGTATATATGTACTGCTGTGCTTTCTCCTTTGTAGATCTTCCATTCTGTTGTGCTAAAGTCTAGAGAAGTTAAATGACCAGATGAAAGCTCCACAGGAAATAAGTTGCAAAGGGCTGGGGAGATAGCTCCGTGGACTAGGTGTTTGCCTGGCAAGTTCAAGGTCCTGGGTTCGATCCCAAAATAAATAAATAAATAAATAAATAAATAAATAAATAAATGTTGCAGCATTTGTCTAGGGATCCAAGTTCTGTGTCACTATTAAAGAACTTTTGAGATGCACTAGATTGTACATTTGCTTGAAATTAGAATAGATAGGGTCATTCTTGAAGTTGAGTGTGGTTCTCAAAATATCTTCTACAAGTAATCCCTGAGTAGGTCTTGAGGCTATTTGTACCAGTGTGTGGTCAGTACATGTAGCTAAGAAAGAGAAACTAGTTTGTACGAAAAAAAGTTAGATTAGGGTTGTGGAGAAAAATGGAGTAGAGGATAGCTCTGTGCCTACACTGACTCTACATTCAGAATTTACTGGCTATAGCCTAAGGAGTTGGGCTTCAGATCTAGACTTGCATAGACTCAAATCTGTGGAGAAACCAAAGATCTGCTGCTCTTATCTCAGCCACCATGGGTTATCACTGGAGAGAGAAACCACGCCAAAAGGGAGAGCAAGATGAGGTCAGGACCCTCTCCACAGATTAGAAGCATGAGGTCAGCTCCCAGGTCTCGAGCAGTGAGATGACGAGTGGCTCACAGGCACGGGCTTGAACACAGACAAAACTGGCTGACTTCCCTACTGCTTCTCTGTGTCTTTGTGTCAGAAGCTGTCTGCAAAGGGGAGAGAAAGAGAGGAAGCTACCCCTGAGGGAAGGATAGGGAGTCCTCTCTCTTCACAGCCTCTGCTTTTCCAACTTCTTTGCAAGTTTGGCCTCACCAGCACTCGAGGTCCTCTTACTCCTTATGTTTTCTCTGAGAGAGAAAAATGGCAAAGGTTAGTAGTCATCCAAAGTAGAAAGGGTACAAAATCTCGTGCATTCAATCATATATCCCACTCAGACAGCCCCTGTCTGAAAATTATGAGACATCCTGACATGGGCAAGTGGAATTTATGTATAGGTCTACTTTTTGTTCAACTTGATTCAAAATGAAACAATTCCAGTGTTTGTTTTGTCTCATGTATGAAAGACTTATTTACATGACTTTGCCTCCCACACACTCACAAATGCTATTTTTATGGTTTGGAAAGTTAAAAAGACCAGAATGTATTCTCTGTGCTAAATGCTGCAAGTGGGCACAGTGAGTGCTTGGTGTGCGCTTTGTTTGTCTTTGCTGTTGGATAGCTTTTACTCTTTGAGCTTGAATTCTCTTCCAAGAACTGAATGCTGGGAGGTGCTTTGTGGCATTTGAACACCTGGGAAGTGCTGAAAGCATTAGATGAATACAGGAAACTTCCGCAGCTGTGAGAGGTCACCTGGTTTCCCACATAGTCCTTTGTCACACTTATCTCTGGAAGGCTTTGGAATAATATCTATCCCTCTAACCACAAACTTCTCAGCTTTACCCAAGGAAAGTGATTCTCTAAGGTGTGCCAAGCTGCCTTTGTGACCTATTTCATAATCAAGCTTCCCAAACAAAGTTTATAACCACAGGCTTGCTCAAAATGGACTAAATTGAAACCAAAAGAACAAAATTACTACATATAATGTAAAGGACGCTTTATAGTTTCTTTCTTTTTTTTTTCTAGACAATTCAAGAGAGAAGGGACAGGCTGCATGAAATAGGAGGAACATGTGGTAATCAGAGAGGACCATGTCTCTAAGAACAATGATAGCCAGTTCCAGGGGAAAAAGCAAAACACCACTGGCTGTTTTCCAAAGCGAACTGTTTTCTGTTCTGCGTTTTCTCTTCCCTTGCCATTAGCCTTACCATTCTGTAGTTTTTAACACAATTCTATTGCATTTGCCTCTGCCTTTATGAGTGACATGCTAAGGAAACTGATTAAACAGATTAACGTTTGTGCTAAGCCTGAATGAAAGGCAGTGACTGTCAGCCTGCCATCTAAGAGGAGAGCCTGAGAATTTATCATGTGCAGAAGAATGTTTGGGGTGAAGGTGGCTAGGAGAAAATTAAGTCACCTCCTCTTTCTCCCTTCTCTCCTGCTTTGGAGGCCTCCCCAGATTTGTGGAAGGGAGGGATGAAGGGATTTAAATTCTGGATGTTTCTTGGGGCTATGCAAGAAGATTTCCAACAGGATTGTTCTACTGAATCATTGTATTTTTTTTTTTATTTTTAAAGACAAAGTAGGATGCACAGGCACATAGCACAATAGAAAGGAAGCACTTATGGCTATGGTTGGTAACCAAAACCACCTAATAAGAGTGTATTTTTGGTAACTTGTTTACCCCATGTATTTCCAGCTCACCTTTATATTTTGAAGAACTTCAACTCAATTATAGATCAAAGAGACTTTTGGCTTCCAATTTTTTTTTAAATCTATGTTTTCTTTATTAATTCAGGAAGCAAATCTAGTGAAATTCCTGAACAACTCATTTTCCTAGGATGTCTTTGAGATGAATGATAAAAATGCCTGAGCTGGTTCATTCCAGCCAAAGGACTCAGGTCTATGCTTTGAAATGAATGTGATCCCATGAGTCACACATGGAAACGTAAACAGATGGAGAGGGGGCCTAGAGGGAGGGCATGGTCATTAAGGATGAAGGCTTTGTTGTCAGGTTCCTTCAAATCCTGGCTCTTTGGTATCAAAGTTCCTCATGTTGTTTGACTTCCTGGAGTTCCAATTTTCTCACCTATAAAGAGAAGTTATAATGTCCAGGTTGGTCTGTCATCAAATGCAGTTGACACCATTATTACCTCACTTAACAAATAGCAATTGTTATTCTATTTTTGCCAGATGTATATATTATTATCATTTAACTCACACCCTTCATTTTAAGGTGAGAAAATCTGGACCCATGTGACTTGACAGAGATCACATAATTAATAGTCAACCACCAGAGTCAGATATCTCAACTCTGACTCCAGCTTTCTCTCAATTACTCTGTGAAATTTCTCACAGCTCTTGCCAAGCTGTGGCTCAGTTCTGTCTTGCACGATTGCATGGCTCACCCGGAGCAAAGATGATGCAGACAGACATGGCCAAATGGGTCCACGGAGTGGTGGTTGAACGGGGACATGCTGTGTTGGTGAGCTCACCACGAGGCCTTTCTGCCTTTCCTAGTCTGCCCTTCCCGTCGAAACCAAACACTCTCACCTGGAAACTATGCATCCTTTTCAAACATGATGCTCCATCACCATCCCAACCCTACCTATGGCTCGAGTGGATGTTTATGCACCTCAGACCTCTACCAAGCATTTTTTAATGAAGGAGACCAGTGTGATGTAGTGGAAAGAACCTTGAGGTGAGAATTGAGAAATGCAGTTTCTAGTTCTGGTAAAGGCACTTTCACCTAGGAGGTACTGAGAGGTAACTTAACCTTCCTAAACTATGGCTTATTTCTCTAAAGGTTTGGAGATTAAATGAAGAGCTCTCTCTCTTAAACATGAATTTTGCTAGCTATCCTAAGGAGGAGTGTAAATTTGCTACATGAACAATGTAGAGCCAAATAAGCATATATTTGATGTTTTATGAAAATAGAGCTATGAATTTTTCAGACAATTAGAAATTTGTGTGCAGGATGATTTTAAAAATTGTATTAGATATATGGTTTTTTTTTTTTACTAATCTTGAGAATCATAATAGGATAGAGTATGTATTTTTGAGTCACAACTAATTCCTTGCATAAAGTGAAGATGCTAGTCCTTTTCTGGAGCTCAGGTTTTCTCAGTCTTATTATTATTGACATTTTGGGTAAGATCATTCTTTGTTGTGGATGCCATTCTGTACATTTTAGGATATTTTGCAGCATCCCTGTCTGATGGCACTAGGTCACCCTTCCATCTCCTGTGAAATTCAAGTGTCTCTAGACATTGGCAAATGTCCTGGGGTGAGCAGGGGTATGAATATACCTCCCCTTGGTAACCTCTCTTTTAGGCATATGCATTTGATGTTTTAGTGAAATGTGTCTTTGCTCCTTATCAATATAGTTTTTCATTATCTGAGGGTAGGGTAGGTGGGTTGGACTAAACAGACTCCGTGCATCAATGATGTAATGAGACAAGTTTGTTTCTTATTTCAAGGAGCTGTTCTCCATGTGGTGACTGTGTGGCTCCAGCTGCTTTCTTTAGTGTTTTATAGTCATGGCCATGGCTGTGGAGATGATTTTAGGAAAAGGCCCTGAAGTGACTCATCTCCATATGTCCAGACACGTGGATGAGATTCACTCTCATGGCTCTTTCCAACTGCAAGGGGGCCGGGGAATATCTGAGCACACATGGATGATTTGGCAAACGTTGTTTTATCTACCACACCAAACATTTACGACTTGGAGAGTTGGCTGCATATGGTGGAAGCCCAGAGGGAATTTTCCATTTATCTGTCATCTTTCACCTTGGGAGAGGCTACTAATAACCAGAACAGAGAATGTTCTCAAATTCTCCCTTGTGCTTTGTGTTTTTCATTTTTATTGAATAGGTGCTAATTCAAATCATCATGGTGATATTTTAGTTGCTCAATAGTATTTATTTTTAAGTTCTACTCCATGCTTATTTCTTCAAATCAGTTTTCATAGAAGGCCAGGATATAAAGCAATCAAAAGATATGCCTGAGTGGTTCATGTGGGAATGAACATGATACACTTGCCAACTGGTGATCTACATTTTTTTTTCTTTCCTTTCTTACTTTTTTTTCCTTTTAAGATAGGGTCTTGTTGTATACTCTAGGGACTTATATGCTGTCCTTGAACTGACCATTTAAAATACTTGCTCTTGAGTGACTATAACTCATGGCTGAGTTATAACTAACAGCTGTTAAATCTCTAAGAGAAAGGCAGTGGGAGACATATATAATGATTCCTTCCTGTACAAGTCAGGAGAGAGATCTTATTCCCACATGTCCCCTACCAGTAAATTGAAGTTCCAACTATCCTGGTACCTGTGGCCAACAGGCCTGAAGGGCATTAGATAGTACTCTGATGTTCTCACTGACAATTTTGCCTTCTGTCTCAAACTTTACTCACCAATGCCACCTCTGTGGCATCTCATACTGCTCAGTATATCTCTGGTTCTAGGCATGAAGTGACTAATAGACAGTGTCTCTTTGCTAATCAGCAGCTTAGCAATGGATCCCTTGAGAAACCTGGATATTCTTTCCATTTCTGGAGAAATCAAGAAAGGTATTTTGAGGCCATAAGGAAGCATTCCTTCTCCAAGTTTTCAGATGTATTTGCTTCTACCTTTCTGACCTGGCTTTATTAATAAATCCTTCTCTCAAATAGATTTTCTGGGTTCATTGTGTATTTATTATTATTCCTTTTTCAGGGAGACACTAGTCACCATATCATTTATATCATTAATTAAAAAACATCAAGCCACCTGTTTGCTGTCACAAGTAGGTAGTTTCAGCTGGCTGTGGAGGTACATGCCTGCAATCTCAACACCTAGGAGGCTGAGGCAGGAGGATTGTCATGAGTCTCAGGCCAGTATGTGCTACACAGTGAGCAAGGTCAACCTGCAATGCATGATGAGACCATGTCTCAAAAACTCCCTTTAAAAAATTTCCTTTCATTATTATAAAGTAAAAGCATTCTAGAATTGGATAAGGAAAAAATGTGCACTTGTGTTGAGGTAGCATATTATAATCATTGAAGAGTGCAAATTGGGTGCCAGGTAGCTTCGGTTCAAAACACTGAAAGTTGCTTGAATTTGCACACATTACTCAATTCTGCTGTCTGCATTTTCTATTGTAAAATGATCGTAATAGTACCTATTTTATGTCACTGTGTGAATAACAAATTCTTAAAAATAGTTAAATGTGTAAAAGAGTGTGGGACAGTTATTATACATTCCCCACAATTTCATTACACAAAGTGAACACGCTATGACCTCAGTCAGGAATCACTGACAAAAGAACCAGCCATGATTCTGAAAAGATGACAGTTGCCAACCAGAAAAATCTTGATACAGCAGCAGGTCAGCCATTAAAGCAGGCGACAGGTTGTTTGTCAACTTTGACAATTAGCATAAATTTGGTACTCGCATTGAATTGCAAAGAAAAGTCTTCTTGTTTCCAAAGTGAAAGAATTTGATGATCACAACTTTTGTAAGAATTATCATTGGATGCTAAAAAAATGAAATAGATTAAAGCTCAATAAGGAATAAGACATTTATAGTCCCAAAGTATCTCCCTGGATCTTACAATATTGATTACAAAAGGAAGCATGGAAACGTATAAGTAGAAACACCTTGTAGGTGCAATGGGAACTAAAGGATCTAAGCTGACATCACTGAAAATCTAACAAACTGCTCTATGGCTCTGGCTGGGAGGTCATGAGAACTTACCCCTTGTGTCATATTCCTGACAAATTTTCCTAAACAGACGTAAACCCCAGAAACATTAGAAACTAAGAAATAAACTGTAAAGTAACACCTCTTTAATCATCCAAATGGCAATATTGTACAGACAAAGAAAAGTTGAGGAGCCTTTTCTATTCAGGCTTTTAAAAGTCACTAAAACTTTGTGATAATTAAATATCATAGATGAGCCTGAACTGGGAAAAGGGGATTCCTGAGCAAACTGTTGTTGACTGTATAACTCGGAGAACAGGAGAACACAAGGTACAGGAAGATTTCTGAGTAAGACCATACTCACTTTCTGCTCATGTAGTGCTGGTTGGTTTTAGAAGCTTCAAGTGTTCAATGTCTTTTTAGGGAAAGTCTATGTAACTCAAATTCCTGGCCACTGTCAGAGAAACCCACTTCTCACCACCTCTGATATCTATATCTATATCTGTATCTGTATCTGTATCTGTATCTGTATCTGTATCTGTATCTGTATCTGTATCTATATAT
>NW_004524636.1:4988037-5003893 GCF_000260255.1 Octodon degus
TATCTATCATCTATATCTATCTATCTATCTATCTATCTATCTATCTATCTATCTATCTATCTATCTGTCTATCTATTAACACTAGCCTCCTAAAATAAATAGTCCCCTGCTAGGTCATTTAAAAAATTGCAGTGACAAAAAAATTTCACTAAAAAATTTCTAGCAATTTTCTTCCTCAAGATTTCAAGAGTATTTGATCTACTTTGGATCTTTTAAAATTCCACATGAATTTTAGAATTTTTTATTTTTGTGAAAAATGCCATTAAACTTTAATCAGAACTGTGGCAAATGTGTATATAACTTTGTAGAGTATGGACATTTGAACATTAATTCTTCCCATTTTAAAACATAGTAATTCATTGCATTTGTGTGTGTCTTTGCCAGTTTTTTCATTTGTTTTTTTAAATAATTTTTTATAGTCTTTCATGTATATACTTTCTTCTTGGTTGAATTTTTCTTATGCATATTATGTTTTTAAATCCTTTCAAAATATAATTGTTTTCCTGATTTTGATTTCAGAAATATTATTATTGGTATAATAAAATGTAAATACTTTTATATTGATTTTTATTTGCTACTTTACCCAATTTATTATCTCAAATAGGTTTGGACTTCTTTGGTGGAATCTAGTATTTTCCACATATAGGACCATGTCATCTGCAAACAATACTTTTGCTTTATTCTTTTCAATTTTGATCCTCCACATTTTTGTCTTTTTTGATTTTTGTGAGTGTGTGTGTTTTTAAGACTGGGTTTCACAGTGCACTTTAGGCTGGATTTGAGCTCATTTTGTAGTCTAGGCTGGCCTTGAACTGACAGTGATAGGTACACTACCCTGCCAAAGCCTTCTTGGTAGTACTTCTAATACTAAGTTGAATAGAAGTAACACAAACATGTACAGTTGTCTTGTTTCAGAGTTTAAAGGAAAACGTTTCAGTCTTTCTCCATTGACTATGATTTTAGCTGGGAATGTTTAATAAATAATCTTCATTATGTTCAGGATATTTCTTCTATTCTTATTTTACTGAGATTTTTTATCATAAAATGATGCTGAACTTTATTAAACGCATTTCTGCATCTATTAATGCAATCTATGCTTTAAAAATCTTCCATTGTATTGATGTAGTGTACAACATTGGCTGATTTGTTGTGTTAAATCAAACTTACTTCTCAGGGGTAAGTCTCATCAGATCATCATGGGTTGTCTTTTTGGTGTGCTGTTAAATTTGGCTTGTTAGTATTTTATTGAAGAATTGTGCTTCAGCATCCATCAGAAATATTGGGCAGTAGTGTTTATTTTTTGTGGTGTATTGTATGGTTTTGGTATTGGGGTGATGCTGGTCTCCTATAGTGCGTGCTTATAATCCCAGTGACCGAGTGGTGGAAGCATTATATCATGAATTTGAAGCCAGCCTAGGCTATCCCGGGAGTCCCAGGCAAGCCTCAAGGAATGAATAAGACCCTATCAGAAAAAGTTATGAAGTGTCAATTCTAATTGGACTTGTGTTAATTTTTTGGCTATTTTGTAATGCTAAGTCCTGTGGCTACTTAGTCCTAGGTTTTTCTTTGTTGGATGGTATTTGATAACTACTTCAGTTGTTCTTTTTTTTGGTCCATTCAGGTTCATTTAATCTGGATTAAGTCTTGGAAAATCCACACATTTATGCTCAACTGATTTTTTTTTCCGAGAATACACAATGGGGAAAGGACAAGCACCATAAGTAGTGTTGGAAAAACTGGATATTTACATACAAAAATGAATTGAGACTCTTATCTTATAAAGCTGAACTCCAAATGAACTTAAAAACCTAAATCTAAGCTCTGAAACCATATAGTTCCTACAAGAAAACATAAACAGCTCCTTGATATGGACATTGGAAATGACTTTTTCATGTAATAGCTCAATCTTGGACACCATAAGGAGAAATAAGTATGTGGCACTACATTAAACTAAATATCTTCTGTTCAGCAAAGTAAACAAGCAACAAAATGAAAGAGAGGACTATAGATTGGGAGAAAATATTTGCAGACCATGTATTTGGTATCCAAACTACATAAATGATCCATTCAATTCAGTAGAAAAAAATAGCTTTATTAAAATGTAGGCAAAGAACTCGATCAGGCATTTCTCAAAAGAAGATTTATAGATGGCCAAAACACATGGGAGAAGCTGCTCTTCTTTCCTAATGACCAGGGTCAAAACCACATTGAGATACAGTCTCACCTGAGCAAGACTGCCTATTACCAAAAAGGCAAAAGACAAGCAAGGATTGGTGAGGATGTGGGAAAAAAGGGAACTCGTGCCCACCCCTGGTGGAAATATAAATTATTAAGCCATTCTGAAAAAGACTACAGAGGTTCCTCAAAACATTAGAAGCAGAATTACCACAGGTCCAGGATTGCTTCTGTTAGGTATGTATAAAGTGTGTCAAAGAGATATCTGCTTTCCACATTCCCTTCAGCCTCAATCATAATGTACAGGATACAGAATCCACTTAAGTGTGTATCAGTGAATAAAAGGATGCTAAATTGTACATATATACACATAGTAATATTATTCATACTGAAATAGTGAGATACTGCCATTTGTAACAATGCAGATGAACCCAGAAGACTAGTGGAATAGGCCAGATATATAAACAAAAACTATCTCACTTATATGTGGAATCTAAAGGAGTATAATTCATGACTACTAGGGGCAGCAAGGAGCAGAAAATGAGGAAAACTAGGACAAAAAGTTCAAACTTGCTGTAATGTGGGATGAATAAGTTTAGAGATCTAAAATAAAAAGAAAAAATATAATTAATAATATTGTTGAAAATTTACCAAGAGAATAGAATATATGTACTCTTACTACACAAAAAAGGTAACTTTGGGAGATGAAGGCTAGGTTTATATGCTTAATAGTGAGTGTTTCACTATGAATGTATGAAAACAGTAGATTGCATATAAAATAAAAGTTTCCAATAAATAATTCCCAGGGGCCAGCCAAATAGCTTAGAGGATTAAAGCTCGTGCAAGCGGGTGCAGGGGGTTTGATCCCCTAGACCCTACCATACTGACCCCACCCCCAAGGTGCACTGAGATAGCAATTGAGACTGGGCATCATGGTACACGCCTGTAATCCCAGCTCTTGGGAGGCTGTAAACAGGTGGATCACTACAAGTCTGATCTAGAAGTGAGGCCCTGAACACCCTGTAGACCCTTCGGTAAAATACAAAAAAAAATAAAAAAATAAAAAAAAATACAAAAAAAAAATAAAAAATAAAAAAAAAAAATAAATAAATAAATAAAATTTCCCAGCCCCCAGGGCATTGATGACTGTTTGCTACTTTACCCAATTTATTATCTCAAATAGGTTTGGACTTCTTTGGTGGAATCTAGTATTTTCCACATATAGGACCATGTCATCTGCAAATAGTGATGATTTGCAGCCGGGGAGATGGCTATATCTACCCCAACCACTTTGAATACACAGATACAGAATGGACATTCATCGGTGTACCCCATTTTTCCTAAGTTCCGTTACTGAATATTATAGCTGTGTAAACTCAGCAAAATATTCTAAAAGAGTCCAGTAGCCCATAATAGCATTGGGTCTTCTGTTTAACTGGCAATGTCAGAAATTATTGACCTGAGTCCCCCACAGCTTAACTTAACAGCATGGCTTTATTTCTTATATTTCGTCTTCATACTTTTCTACTGGATGGTTAAGACCAAGGTAAAGCAGGACCTATGCAACAAGAGTTGTAGCTTTTTGGTCTGAGAAGGTCAATGAAATGCACTCAGGATTTGTCCTGAGATCCTGTACCTCAGATTGTAGAACCTTTATCAGTGCAGCCATGTGGATGGGTCATGACCATTGCTTGGCCAATGTGCTCTCTGTGAAAGCCTGAGAGAGTGTCTTCTCCCCATTTGACTCTCCTTAGGCCCACTCTATGTCATCGATCACTTTCCTCTTTGGCCCCATAATCTTCTTGATCAGAAAATTTGGGACACTACCGAGGTACATGACGTTACAGTACAAGTTCTCATATGTCCTGAGTCTTAATTGACCTTAGAAGGCTAGGGCCAAAAAGTTGGCTTTCCTTGTAGCCCTCCTTTTTCTCTAATTTTGGTCTGCAAACTTAGGTTGTTACCCATCCAGAAGAAAAGCTTATTGTTATTATCAAATGATTTAGGCTATCAATCTTAACCTCACTATCTCACTTCATCCATTTTTGAGTCCATAAGTTCACTCCCCAAAACTACATACACATATGATTATCTTCATGGCCAATTATTCCCACTGCTTTTGGCTGATCCCCCTCTTCCCCTGCAACATTTTAATTTTCTTGACCATTTGAAAACTTGTGGTCAACACTGATACTTTCCTCTCAGTACTTTGGACTTGGGAAATAGACAAGTTTCCATGGTACTGTTGAAGTCCAAGCCAAAGTTATCTAAACTTACAGATTGTGCCTGGGTCCAAACTGAGTAAATGTCTCCACACAGATAAAATAGTTACATGTTGTCCTCAATACCCAGTTAGCCAAAAATCTCACAGGGCTTTTTGTCCCATCCCCATTTCAGCATAACATGAAGGTTCTTCAAGCTATCAGGATTTGAGCTGGGGAAACCTAATTCCATATTATTGTTAAAATGTGGGTGATGATTGTTTTGGTTCCCCATGTAAGATGAAACTAATCATTTAATGCCACCCTCTACTACACTTCATCAAGTTGTTAGCATAGCTCAGTACCAGGCTTTCTCTTCAGCATAGTTTAGCATTAAGTACTCGGAGTACATTTGCATCATGCAGGAATGAAGAGCTTTACTACTGAAACTATGACCTTGGCAGGATTCATCCAAGTGCCTAACCATGCACATTTAGTAGACACAGCCCTTCTTTATGCTTGATTGACTGGTGTTCTGTTTATCTCTCACCTGCTGAGGGGACATAATATTAGATTTGCTTAGATAGTCAGCCAGGCAGCAAGTCAGTATGAGTCTAAGAAAAGCTTCATTGTCTTCCCAGGAAATTACCCCAGCTTGGAAGCATTTTATCAACAAATGTGTATGGATGTTTGAAAAATCCTTCCTGAATGCGCATCCTCAAACTCTTCTTTCTTTTCTCTTAAACACCTCTGCCCAGCACAAATTTAGCTGGCAAATGCTTTGCACAGTCTGAAGCAGTTTAGCATTACTGTGCTAGATACTGTCTGGCCTGCGCTGATAGTGGGCATGAGCTCCCTTTTTTGAGATTCTTGATAACTTTGGATGTGAACAGAGGATGAACAAAGCCCTATGCATCTTAATCTCAAGGATACTAGTTTTTTTTTCTTTTTCTGATGTTAGCTAGTCTATAATTCTTATCATAGATCCTGTTTCTTTATCCATCTGACATAGTTTAGAACACCTATTAGGTACAATGTGCTGCTATAATGATTTAGGGCTCACTGGTAGAAAAAGCCTACAGAAATACAAACAAATTAGAGCAGCGCATACTGCCACCAAGAACAGGAGACACTTGGGCGTTCTGCTTTTATCTCCGTCTTCTTCTTCTTCTTCTTCTTCTTCTTCTTCTTCTTCTTCTTCTTCTTCTTCTTCTGCTTCTGCTTCTGCTTCTGCTTCTGCTTCTGCTTCTGCTTCTGCTTCTGCTTCTGCTTCTGCTTCTGCTTCTGCTTCCTCTCTCTCTCTTTCTCTCTCTCTCTCTCTCTTTTGCATTTTAGGCAAGGGTCTACAGGGTGTTCAGGGTCTCACTACTAGATGTGACTCATAGTGATCCGCCTGTTTACAGCCTCCCAAGAGCTGGGATTACAGGCATGCACCACCACACCCAGTCTCAGTTGCCTTCTATGTGCCCATGGGTGAGGCTGGCATGGTAAGCCTGGGGATCAAACCCTCGGCACCTGCACCTGCTTGCAGTTTCCTTAATCTGCTGAGCTATTTGGCCAGCCCTCATCATCTTCTTTATGGGACACATTTACTTGTTAATATTAATTTCCATAGATAAGTAATCTCTCTGGAATCATCTACTGATATCTTTCAAGTGGACAAGTTCATTTCTCGGAGGATAAAATTCCAATTTTCACTAAGTTCTCATTTTTCTTAATCATAACCCTTAATACGCCATAATATATAGTTTTGTGGCAACTCTCCCTCCTTTTTTGTTGGATGTTAAATTTTGTGCCATTTAAAAAAATTTCATTTTATGGTTTAGTGTTCTGTCTCCTGGATTGCACCGTGCATGCTTTCAGGGCTGAAGCTTGTCTTGTACTTCTGTAAATTCTATCATGAAAGAAGCACTGTCTTGATATCAAGGGACCTGGGTTCTAATCTGAATGCTACATTAGCTGGTTTTATGACTATAAGGAAAAAATTTAGTACTTTGTGTTCCTAATATATAAGGTCAAAGACATGAAAATGGAATTTGGTACTTTTTGCAATCCCTTTAAATTTTAAGTTTAGAAAATGTAAAGCATGTATTATAGTGCCTAGTGCAGTACTTTCAATACAGCAGACACTAAACATATCCAAATCTTAAAAATTCTTCTTATTGTTAGGTATACGCAAATGTCATTGGCATGAGTTAAGTGACCATTTTTCAAATGGAACTTAAAATATGGGGTTGCACTCCCTGCGAAGGTTTGTATGGGCTAGCATCAATGCTTCTCCTTCAGATAATGAGAATAAGGGGTGGGGGAATGAATCCCAGACCTGCTTTATACCTAGCTGTGTGACCCTGGATAAGTTACTGAATACATCTGATCTTCAGCTGCTTCTTATATGTTAGAATATTATGAAAGATGCTCTCTATTTGTTATGAAGAAATGGCAAATGTTAGCTACTGCTTTCAGCTGATGTAAGCAATGGAATATATATAGTCCATAAATTGATTTTTTATTTTGTTTATCTTTTAACTTGAAGCCCAGGATATTTATTCAAGGAAGTCATCAGAGTAAGTTTGTAGAGGAAATTCTGAATTTTCTAGATGGAATTATTTCAAGAGTTTAGAGCTTTATTAAGTCAAGATGGCTGCCTTGGCTTTCTTTGTGTAGGTTTATTAGTAGCATAAGCTACTCATGCCCATGCAGTGATGACATGTAGTGGCATTATTATAGGGTAGATTGGTAAATGGGAAGGCAAGAAAGTGCAGTCAGAAAGAAGACCTTTATGGTAAGGTGATGGGCATGAACACTGGACACAAGGGATGTGTATATATTCATCAAGAAATAGAATATTTAAGAGGGCAATAATAATGCATTAGTGCTCTGTTCCTTTAATGACAGAATTAGCAAACTGAATTCCAGTTGCATAGCCTATTATCCTTCTGAGTTGCTTTACTTTCTACCCTTCTATATCCTTATTCCCAAGCAATCAGAACCAAACATGTCAGTTCACTTGCAATGAATCTACAACTTGTTTCAAAAGTAATGTAATTTATCACTGGATTGCCAGTCTTTTCCATTTATGTGGTGGAATGTTTCACAAGGAATGGTCTGCTATGACAACAGCTTCTGTCACTCACACTGGAATGCAATGTTCACCTTTACTAGCCCTAGGGGACAGTGCCTGGCACTGAATTATCCAGTAGGACTGTTCTAAGTACTTGATTCCTGGTTTCATCAAACTGCAGTTTTGGGAAAAGCTAAAAATAATAGAGAAGCCAAATTACAGGGGCAACAGTAATAAATGTTTAAAAGAAATATAGTTAAGAACAAAATTATCCTTTGGTCTTCTGGAAACATTAGAAGAAATGATTGAAATAAAACAACAATATTACAAAAAAAATACCAAGTCCAACTCTGGAGATATCATTTTAATCACAATACATGGAACAGAACCTGTAGACAGCCAAGCACATCAATTCTCTGTATAATAGACTTGTTCTTTCCATTTAATAGCAGTAGCTCACATATGGCCCTGAATCCCTGAGTTTGTTTTATTGAGGACTTCCTGGAACTAAGATGTTTCTTCATTTTCTCCTCAAATTTCCAGTAGGCCACCTTAAGAAAATGGGAGTTTAATTGAAATAAAATGTCATGCAAATCTAAACAATTCAAGCTCTTACTTAAGTCCATTCTGGCCTTTCTTCTATCTGTGACTGTTCTTCTATTGCAGCTTCTTTATGATTCTCCTTCTCTTGCACCTTTTGAGTGACTTTACTCCTGACCATTCTTAGTTAAATCCATCAAATGTGCCCTGGTCTCATGACATTTCAGATGACAAAGAAATCTGAACATAAGTTATTCACAAAATCTATCTTCGTGATTCTCCTTCTGGCCAGTCTGAACTGTGAAAAGAAGCAGTAGTCCACAAGCCTAAGACAGAGTGACGCTTGGATAATTGGACCATCAAGAATGGGATTTACAGGACTGGTGGTATAGCTCAGCGGACTAAGCGTTTGCTTAGGTAAGCACAGGGATGTGGGTTCGATCCCTGGCTCTTCCTGTGGCGCCGCCCCCCCCCCCAGGTGCGCTGAGCCAGTGATGGAGTCCGGGCATGGTGGCGTGCACCTGTAATCCCAGCACTTGGGAGGCAGAAAGCAGGAGGATCACTATTCATGTGGGCTGTGTAGTGAGACCTTGCACACAAAAAAAGAAAACTAAATGGGATTTACTGAGCCTCATTCGTGAGTTACTATCTATGATGCTGGGGAAGGGCTCTGACTATGCTGGATCCAAGCGTTCTACCTCTCTCACAAGGTAAGAAGTGGGATGGAGAGCATGTTCACGGCAAGGGAGAAGCGTCAGTGTGGATCACCAGCAATTTCACTTGGTTGAAGGTGGACGGCCTTCTAGGATGCCTTCTGTACAGTTGCTTAAATTTTTTTATATTACACTGATAGAAATCTGGGATCCACTCAAATGACAGCTGGAAATTGGGCAGCCAGAAGTGAGTGTAGTTAGAGACTGGTCTTATTGTGTGGAGGGACTCTGAGAAGAGGAATTTAAACAGTCTTAAGGTTTGTTAATTTAACTTTAGTTGATTTAGCCTTTTTGTTTTCATCAACAGTGAGAAAAATCTCTTGTCTAGGACATCTCATGGTAGCTTTTCATTTTGTTAGATATCTGAAAGCATGGACTGAAGATCCTTTCTAATTATAAACCTATCATATCTCTGCTATCCACAAATTAATTTCCTTTTGATTTGTAACTAAATTCATGGTCTAATGAATAAAGCAGTATTTTAAGTAACTTGATTTGTGATTCATAGTATCTGATGTCTGTAAACTGGATATACTTGTTAGCCACAGGGAACTTTTCTCTATTACCCTTAAATGGACTTTGTTAAAGGTTGAGTATAGCCAAAAAATTTATGATTTTAGACTCTTTGCTATATTCTTTAAAGTCTTTGTCTATCCTAACTGTAGAGTGCTATTTCTTAGTTTGTTCTTGTAAAGAAGCTCCCTGTGTGATTTAATAGGTCTTCTCTGGTTGTCTTCAGGCCAGTTCTTGGTTTTCTTGAGCTATAATGACCAAATGATCTGCCAGCACCAGGTGTGGGTGGGTAGACTATGTTTCCATAGATGGGATCCATAAAGTTTTCTGCTCTGTTTCCAGTAGTCTTTTGGAGGCTCCTCAAGATTCTGTAGACTTCTTAGCCACAAGAGCACATTGTACTGATTTCTTCAAGACTGCAGTATGACTCTTTCCTGAGTCATAATTGTTCAGATTATTTTGAGAGTAAAGTACACATCTACCCTTTATTTATCTAGCCTCTGTTACTACTGAAACATTTTGGTAAATGCTAGGGATCTTTGAAACAGTGTAGGAAAAACCTCAACCTATTGATCCCAGATTTATTTTCTCCTATGCAATGTTCCTACTTTAATTGAGTCATTTTTTCCAGTACTAGAAGTTAGCCTTCTAAAGAAGTGAGGTTTCATGGTGGGAAATACTTCATAGGATGGCCTGGTAATTGAGATTTTCTCCATGTTAGTATGTCAAATGCATTCTTTTCTATGAGTATTTTGTTCTCTGTAACATTCTGTGTGTAATATTTCCACTAAACGTATAAACACAAACACTGTATGTTTAGTGCTCCAACAAAGAGGATGGAAAAAAGAAGTAGAAAATATGGAGCTCTTTCATAATAAATCTGATCAGGGCAATACTATGCTGGTGTTACCTCCAAGGTTCAGTATCATTCCTTGTAATTCAAGGATGCTAATGGTACTGACACTGTGAAATTAATAGCATGAACCTTGTAGGAGTGTCTGGAGTTTTTTGAAAATAACATATTATTTATATTTCATTGATAATAGTATCAAAGGAATGGGTCAAAAGAAGTTATTATTTACCACATATTAAGAGATTGACTCTTGGACTGAGAATGAAGTTAGAATCTGACTCCACCATACATTGTTTCAGTGATCTTGGATGATTGCCTTGAGATTCTCCCACATCATAATATTTTTTAACTGTAAAGAGAAAAAAATCCAAAATTCTAAAACAAGATAATAAAAGGGTAACAATATTAATACCTTGCTTATTGTTATATTTAAATTAGTTACAAGTACAAAATATGGGTGTTTAACTGTTCAAACAATATTAGCACAAATCTTTCTTTTCAATAAACTAAGAGAAATTAGTATTCTAACTGTATCACTCTGTCTATCTATCTATCTATCTATCTATCTATCTATCTATCTATCTATCTAATCATTTCTCTTCCTTCTTTTCTCTATTCCCTCATCCCAGTTTCTTTTTTCTTTTAAAATTTTATATTTTCATTTTATCTATTTTTACAATATCTATTGTACATTTTGGATCTCATTTCATCTTTCATCTTCTTATACTAGTTAAATAATACAATGATTTGTTTTTATGGTTCATTTCATTTCTGAGTATGTCTCAAGTTGCACCCATTTACCTATACAAATCTCAATTTTATCCTTTTTTATGGCCAAGTAGCACTCTATTGTATAACAAAGCATATTTATTTTTATCTATTCCTTGACTGATAGGCATTTGGGTTGTTTCCAAGATCTGGCTATTACAAATGGTGCTGCTATTAACTTGGGTGCACATATATCACTGTGGTACCGTTTTTAAATCATCTGGGAAGATATCCAGAAGAGGAATAGCTAGGTCAAATGGGGCCTCCAATTCTAGCTTTTTTTGATGAACTTCCAAACTGATTCCCATGGCAGTTGCACCAGCCTATACTCTTTCCAACAGTGGAGAAGGGTTCATTTTTCCCCACAGCTGCTTTAGCATTTGTTATCAGTTGATTTCTTGATGGCAGCCATTGGGTGAAATGAAATCTCTCTCTCTTTTTTTTTTTTTTTTTTTTTTGGTGGAACCGGGGATTGAACTCAGGCCCTTGTGCTTGCCAGGCAAGTGTTTATTCTACTGAGCCATCTTCCTGGCCCCTCATTGTTGTTTTAATTAGCATTTCTCGAGTGATGAGTGATGTTCAGCATTTTGAATTTATTTACTCATTTATTTATTCTTTTGCTTATTTTTTATGTATTTAGTACAGGATCTACAGGTCTCACTACACAGACTGGACTCAGCGATTCTCCTGTTTTCAGCCTCCCAAGCACTGGGATTACCGGCATGTGCCACCACACCCAGTCTCAGTCGCCATCTCAGTGCAAACTGGGGTCAGGGCCAGCAGGTGAATATATTTATTTGCTGTTCATATTTCTTCATCTCAGAAGTGTGTATTCATCTCAGATGCCACTTTTGGACTGGTTCTTTAAATTTGAGAGGTCTGATTCTTTTTGGTTTTTATATGTTCTTGATAGTAATCCTTTGTTTGAGGAACAGTTGGTAAACAATTTTTCCCATATTGTGAGTTATCTCTTTACTCTGCTGGTGGTTTCTCATTCTGTGCAAAAACTTTTTAATAATGTGAGACCCCAGTTGTTGATTCTTTGTGATAGTTCCTGGGTAATTGGGTTTCAGTCATAAAGTCTTTGCCTCCACCAATGTATTAAACAGTTTTACCTATTTTATCTTCCATTAGATTTAATATTTTTGTTTGAATATTTATATCTCTGATCCATTTTGAATTTAGTGCATGATAAAAGATATGGGTTCAATTTTAATCTTTGGTATGGGCAAAGCCAGTTATTCCAGCACCATTTCTTTTTTTTTTCCATAAATTTATTGAGAAACAAATAGCAATGAGACAGTTTCAAACCAAACTGGTAGGACAGTTTCAATAATTAACACATTGCATACATTCTTCCTAGTGGTTAATAGCTGTACAAGATGCAGACATGATATCCTACTTACAAACACCAGTAGAACAAATCCCTCTATTCATTAAGAGAATGTAACTGTATATCGATCCTAGCCATTTGAATACACAGATACAAAATGGAATTCATCTGCATCCCCTTTTTGTTGTTAAGTTACGTTATTTGAATATTATAGGTGTGTAAGTTCAGCAAAATATTCTAAAAGAGTCCAGTAGCCCACAATAGTGTTGGGTCTTCTGCTTGACTGGCAATGTCAGAAATTGTTGACCTGAGTCCCCTACAGCTCAATATAACAGCATGGCTTTACTTCTAATATTTCATTTTTATACTTTTCTGCTGGATGGTTAAGACCAAGGTAAAGCAGGACCTATGCAACAAGAGTTGTAGCTTTTGGGTCTGATAAGGTCAGTGAAATCCCCTCAGGATTTATCCTGATATCCTGTACATCAGATTGTAGAACCTTTGTCAGTGTCAGCCATGTGAATGAGTCACGGCCATTGCTTGGCCAATGTGCTCTCTTGGAAAGCTTGAGAGAATGTTTTCTCTCCATGTGACTCTCTTTAGGTACACTCTATATCATTGATCACTTTCCTCTTTGGCCCCATAATCTCCTTGATCAAAAAATTTGGACACTACTGAGTTACATGACATTACAGTACAAGTTCTCATATGTCCTGAGTCTTAATTGACTTTAGAAGGCTAGGGCCAAAATGCTGGCTTTCTTTGCAGCCCTCCTTTTTCTCTAATTTTGGTCTGCAAACTTAGGTTGTTAACCATCCAGAAGACAAGCTTATTGTTATTACCATACAACTTAGACCAGCACCATTTCTTGACGTGGTTATCTTTCCTCCAGTGAATGTATTTGGCATCTTCATCAAAGATAAGTTGGCTAGGGCTGGGGAGATGGCTCAGTGGAATAAGTGCTTCCCTGGCAAGCACAAGGGCCTGAGTTCAATTCCCAGTTAAAAAAAAAAAAAAAAAGATAAGTTGGCTGAAGGACTGGTGAGATAGCTCAGCAGACTAAGTGCCTGCTTAGGCAAGCACAGGGACCAGTGTTCCATCCCTGGCACCACATGCTGTGCTGGCCCTGCCTGCACGTGCACTGAGCCCATGACTGATTCCAGGCATGGTGGCACATGCCTGTCATCACAGTGCTGGAGAGGCTGAAAACCACCTCCTGAATCACTACAAGTCTAAGCTGCATAGTGAGTCCCTGTACCAAATAAATTAAATTAAAAAAAGATAAGTTGCTTTCATTCTGTCTGGAGTTATTTCTGCATCTTCTAATCTGTTCCATTGATCTTTTGGGTCTGTTTTTCTTTCCAGTACCAGTTTTTATCATTGAGGCTTTATAGTATACTTTTAAGTCAGGGATTTTGATGCCTTTGTTGTCTAGAATTGTCTTTGATGTTTTAGATCTCTTCTGGTTCTACATGAATTTTAGAAATGTTTTTTCTAATCTTGTGAGATATGTTATTGGATTTCTGATCAGAATTGCATTAAATCTGCATAGCAGTTTTGGGAGTATGGCCATTTTCACTTTATTGGTTCTTCTAATCCAAGTACAAAGGATATCTTTCCATTTTTAAAATGTCCTTTTCAATATCCCTTTTCAAAGTACTGTAGTTTTCAATGTAGAGCTCTTTTATATCCTTCATTAGATTGATTCCTGGATATTTCATTTTTTGGATGTTATTGTCAAAGTTGTTGTTTCCCTAATTTGTCTCTTCATGATTTTATTACTAATGTACAGGAAAACTATTGATTTTTTATTTGTTGGCATTGTATCCAGGTATTCTACTGAATTTGGTTATTAAATGTAGTAGTTTTTGAGTCCAATTTTTGGAATCTTCTATGTAGAGTATCATGTCATCTGCAAATAGTGATGATTTGCAGCCGGGGAGATGGCTCAGTAGAATAAGTGCTTCCTTGGCAAGTGCAATGGCCTGAGTTCAATCCCTGGTTCTGCCAAAAAAAAAAAAAAAAAAGTTACATCCAGTAAGACGATCAGCAAGCATGAGTGTAATGATGACTTAACTTTTTAATTTCCTTTTGTTATTCATTTTATTTCTTTCTCTTTTCTAATTGCTTTGGCTAAAGTTTCCAGGACTATGTTAAATAAGAGTGGAGACAGTGGAAATCCTTGTATTTTTCCTGATTTTAAAGAGAAAGATTTCAGTTTTTGTCCATTTAAAAATGGGGTATTGAGAGCCCAATATAATTGGATTAGTGCTTATTTAAGTTTTCATACCCGTTAATATTTGTTTTATATAGTTGGGACACTGGCATTTGTTGCATGCATATTTATGATTGTTACTTCTTCTTGGATTGATCCCTTTAAAAGGATGTAGACATCTTTATCCATCCTAATCAGTCTTGGCTTGCAATTCAGTTTGTCTGTAAATAGAATAGCTACTTCTGATTTTTACTGGGTTTCTGTCTCATGGAGTATTGTTTTTCATCCTTTGACTTTCAGTCTATGAATTTCTTTTTTAATTAAATGTATTTCTTGTATGCAATATATTATTGGATCTTGCTTCTTAACCTATTTTGTCAATCTGTTTTTTGATTGGTGAATTGAGACCATTAACACTGAAGGTTATGAAAGAGAGAGAGGGAGAGAGAGAGAGAGAGAGAGAGAGAGAGAGAGAGAGAGAGAGTTGTTATGTTATTTTCCTGTTGCTGGTTCCATTTCTTCCCCTCTGTTTACATGTTTGCTTTGCATGGAGGGTTAATTTTGTTGGGGTTCATAGAGTTGTTTTCCTTGTTATCTCTTCCTACAATGTCCATCAGAACACTTGGAATGTTGGTTTCATGCATTTCCTTAGCTGTTCTTTGTCATGGAAATATCTTATCTCTCCATCAATTTTGGAAGATAATTTTGCAGGGTACATCAATTGCATTGGAGGTTATTTTACTGTGGGGCTTAAAATTCTTCATTCCACACTCTTCTTGACCTAAGGGTTTATGTTGCAAAGTCAGCTGTAATTCTTATAGTCTTGCCTTCATAAGTGATTTGTTTCTTTTTCCTAAAAGATTTTAAGATTCTATTCTTGTGTTGAATTTCTGGAATCTTGACAATAATATTTCTGCCTGTAGATTTTTTTTATTGTGGCTAATTGAGGTTCTATAGGCCTCATTTATCTGAACACAAAATGCTTTTTCTCTACTGGGGATGTTTTCTACCAAAATTGTGAATAGTTATTTTTAATATCATTTGTGCTATCTCCTGCTTTTTCATTGACTCCAATCCCAAGTTATTCTTGTTTGTCTCATCTAAAAGCTGCTCTACAGATTTCTCATGGTCCCTTGCTGGCTTGAAGAATTCTTTCTTTTCTAACCACACACTTGTATTCTGTATCTGGGATCCTATCTCCATACAGGCTTAATCTACTGAAGATATTTTTAAAATGAATTTTATTGAGAAACAGCAATGAGACAGTTTCAAAACAGGCTAGGGGGCTGGGGAGATAGTGCAATAGAATAAGGCTTCCCTGGAAAGTGCAAGGCCCTGCATTCAATCCCTGGTATCGAAAAAAAAAAAAAAAAAAGAATTTACAGGGCAATCTCCCTCATGAACATAGATGCCAAAATCCTCAATAAAATACTAGCAAATAGAATACAGCAAATCATCAAGAAGATCATACACCATGACCAGGT
>NW_004524636.1:5003993-5012870 GCF_000260255.1 Octodon degus
CTAGCAAATAGAATACAGCAAATCATCAAGAAGATCATACACCATGACCAGGTAAGATTCATCCCACGGATGGAAAGATGGTTCACTATTCAAAAATCTATAAATGTAATACACTACATCAATAGAGCTAAAACTAAAAACCACATGATCATCCCAATAGATGTAGAAAAGGCTTTTGACAAAGTCCACAGATGCTATTAATTCAGGGAAATCTTTTTTCATTTCCAATCTGAGTTCCTCTATACCTTTCTGCAGTTGTTTCTTTAATTCAGAAGCCATTGATTTATTGATTTCAGCCGTGTGATTCCCAATTTGTTCTCTGTTAGTGTCCTCTGTACTTGTTATGGGTGGGCTTGGGGTTTAAGATTGCATTTTGCTCCTTCTTGTTGTCATTTTGTATAGCACTTCTTACCTTTGTTGTAGGGCTTTGCTGCTTTTATAATCATAGCACCTACTGAAATTCAGGTGCAGATATAGAAAGTTTGAATTTTTCCATCTGTGCCTGGCTTGGGTCTGGCTGCTGTGCTCAGCTCCTTCCTGCTGCCACCCTTGGGAGTGAACCTGTTGTGCCCCTCTGGCAAGATGTTCTGCTCCTGGACTAGCTGGGTGGTTCTGTCCCCTACTCTGTCTGCAGGGATTACAACTGCAGATATTCCCCCCAGGACTGTAAGCTAGGCCTGAGCTGAGTGTGAAGGGGACATGGTGGTGTAGTGGGGAGAGGTGGCTCTCCCACACAGTGACCTTTTCTGGACTAGAGCTGGATCTGGAGGTCCCAAGAACGCAGCAGAAGTTCCCAGTCATGGGGTGGGAGGGGCGGGGGGGGGGGCCTGCGGAGTGGTGGCGGGTGGTCCCAAGTCGGTGGAAGAGGGTCTCACCAACGCTGTGCCTGAGTTTGCTCCAGGCTGGTCCCACTGGCGCAGGGTAGCCAGAAGACCATGGCCTGATTTTTAAAAAATTATGTGTATGTTCTAGATAAGAGTCTTTTGTCTGATGAACAGTCTTCTATATTTTTTCTTGCTTCATAGCTTTTCCTTTTTTCTGTTGGTGACTTCCTTCGATGTGTAGAAGCTTTTCAAAAAGGCGAGATCCCAATTGTTGATTCTTTGAAGTATTTCCCATGCAGTTTGGTTTTTATTCATGAACTCTTTACCTACCCCAAATCCTTAAGCTTTCTACCTACTTTCTCTTCCAGAAAATTTAGTGTTTCTAATATTTAAATAGTGATCCATTTTAACTATAGTTTTGTGGAAGGTGTTAAGCATCGATCTATTTGATGGTTTCATCATGTGGAAAGCCAGTTTTTCCAGTACCACTTATTAAAGAGCTGATCTTTCTTTCAATGAATATGTTTGGTTCTTTTGTCAAAGGTAAGGTGACAGTATGCTCTGCTTCTGTGTGTGCAACTTTTTTAAAGATTTAATAGATAAATGAGACATATGTGGTATTTATTTTTTTGTGCCTGGGTTATTTCACTTAGTATAAAGTCCTGCAGGTTCATTCACATTCCAATATGACACATTTCTTCCTGCTTCTTCCTGCTTCTCCCTCTCCTCCCTCTTCATCCTCTTCCCCTCTTTCTTATTCTCCTTATTCCAGTCTGAGTAATATTCCATTATGTATATACATGAAAATAATTTAATCCATTTACCCACTGATGGGTTCTAGGTCAGTTTAGGCCCAATAATATTGATTACTAGTGTTAATGCTGCAATATATGGGTGCATAGATATCTCTTGGTCATGTTGATTGTATTTTCCTTGGGTATGTACCTAGTAGTGGGACTGGTAAAAAATATGGTGATTCCATTTTTAATTTTTGACATGCTTTTATACTCTTTTTTATAATGGCTACACTACATTAATTTACATTATACTAAGTGTATGCACATGTTCTTTTTCTCCACTTCTCACCAATTTTTTTTTTTTGTCTTTTTCATAATAACAATTCTTACTGGCGTGAGATGAGGTCTCATGTAGTCTCTTTTCTGTTTTTAGATTTTTTAGTTTTCATTTTTAGGGAAGGGTCTAGAGGGTGTTCAGGGTCTCACTACTAGATGGGACACATAGTGATCCACCTGTTTACAGCCTCCCAAGAGCTGGGATTACAGGCAAATGCCACCATGCCCAGTCTCAATGAAACCCCCAGCCCCTGCACCTGCTTACAAATGCTTTAGTTTCCTGAGCTATTTGGCTGGCCCTTTTGTTAAGATTTTTTTTTTCATGTAGACTTGATTCACATTTTCCTGATGATTACTGAGCCTTCTTTGCATCATCTGGCAATTGTTGCCTCAAATTTTTATTTTCTCTTTTTTAAAGGTGTTTTTGAGTAGTTGGTCTTTGAAACATCATTGTCTTCTAGTTTTGAAATATAATTACACATTTTCTATGTGATTGTATTTTTCTTATGGTAGGTAACTTTATCATTAGTATCAAGGATTCTCTAGGAAATGTCTCTTCCCCTGAGATGTCTTCTAGCTGTAGCTGGTTGTCCTCCTTAGTGTGTGCCATGAGGTCCTATCTTTCTTCTTTATCAGAGATGAGGAGCTGCTGTTTGGTTCAGCACCCCATCCTTTGGCACTGGACTATAGGGATGATTGACTGTAGATGATTACAGTATGGTTGCATAAGAATAAATAATTAATTAAAACAAGTATGCCATTCTGGCTAAAGTAGTACATTTAGCAAAAACAATATCATGAAACACAACTTAGAAATTGATACTATGAGGTAAGTGCTAATGTGGTATCTCTGACTGTAGAAGCAATATCTACAGTTACATGATAACATCCAACACAGACTAGGAACTTGCACACAGTGTATTTCCCATTGGTAGAGGGCTTTTTCCTGTGAAAAGGGGGAACATAGGAGGAATAAGGGACAAAACAGAGCAATAATTGAAGAGAAATATAGCGGAAGCAAGGATAAAGGACACAGGATGATCATCTAAACTTTGGGAATCTGAAGAGGAGGACATGAGGGTAAAAATGCAACAGAAAGCAGGAGAATATCAAGGCAAACCAGAAAGACTATGGACAACTTTCATTCGTATGTAAATATTAGAAAATCGAGAAAGACCATTGAGGAAAGTGAGAGACAGGATAGAGAAAACAAATGAAACAATAAAAGTCGAAACCTACACAGGCACCGCCCACATCCTCCAATATTGACCTCTAATATGGTCGATGTGAAAATGGCCATATTCCTTAAACTGTTATACAGATTTAATGCAATCTCTGTCAAAATGACATCAGCATACCTCACAGATCTAGAGAAAACATTTCTACATTTCATTTGCAACTAGAAGAGACATAAGGAACAAAGGCAACCCTGGGCAACAAAGACAAAGAAGGAGACATCATAGTCCCTAACTTAAAATTGTCATACAAAGCTACTGTGATAAAATGAGCATGATACTGACAAAAACAAAAACAAACAAACAAAACACCATACCTGAGAATCAATGAAATAAATTAGAAGATGCAGGCACCACTACAAACACACTCAGCCACCTTATCTTTGATAAAGGGGCCAAATATGTTTACTGGACGAAAGATAGCCTCTTTACTAAATTGCACTGGAAAAAGTGGTTTTCCACGTGCCAAAGACTAAAATTAGACCCATGCCTGTCACTGTGAACTAGGTTAAGGTTAAAATGGATCAAAGATTTAAAACAGAGACACTGGAAGAGAAAATAGGCAGAAACCTCGAAGCCTTAGGGGTTGGTAGAGTTCGTGCACAAAAACCAAACTGCACAGGAAATACTTCAAAGAATCAATAATTGGGATCTCATCTTACCAAAAAGTTTTTGCACATCTAAATAAATCACCAAAAGAGTGAAAAGAAAAATCACAGAGTAGGAAAATCTTTGTCCAACTGTCCCTCAGACAAAAGACTTCCATCTATAACATATAAAGAATTGAAAAAAATATCAGACTCTCTAAATCAAAGACCCAGTCCAAAACTTGACATCTGAGATGAATAAACACTTCTCAGATGAAGAAACACAAATGGCAAATAAATACACAAAAAGTGTTCAATATTATTGGTGATTTGAGAAAGACAGATTAAAAGAAAACTGAGATTCCATCTCAACCCAGAAGGAATGGCTGTCATCAAGAAATCAACCAACAGCAAATCCTGATGGGACTACGGGGACAAATGAACCCTTCTCCACTGTTGGAGGGAGTGCAGGCTGGTGCAACCCCCATGGAAATCGGTGTAGAGGTTCATCAACAAAACTAGAATTAGAAGTCCTATTCCACACAGCTGTTCCTTTTCTAGGTATTTCCCCCGAAGAATTAAAAATGTCATACCATAGCGATGTATGTGCACCCATATTGGTAGCAGCACGATTTGTCATAGTTAAATCTTTGAAACAACCCAAATGCCCATCAACTGAGGAATGGATATGAAAGATGAATTATTTTTATAAAGTGAAGTACTATTCCTAGGTAAATGGATGCAACTAGAGACCATACTTATGTAAGTGAAATAAACGAGGCTTGTATGTGTAGACATTGTATTGTCTCCCTAGGGTAAGAAACTGAAATAGTAAATAAGACCCAAAATGTACAGTAGATATTGTGAAAAGGAAAAAGACTTTGCAAAAGGAAAGAAAAGTGGGACAAGGGAAAGAAGAAAAGAAGGAAGGGAAAAGAAAAAATATAAATATACAAGATACCTAAGATAATTATATGACTAATTTCTATTAGTTCATTAAAAAATGGATTGTGCTTACACTGTTTGATCAATTTTGCATAACTATATCTTGTAATCTGAGTAGCTCCTTTGAAGATAACAATATGCAATATATTAAACATTGTAGTTTCCTGCTATCTTGTTTTGAAATTCTGTATCATTGTTTTCGCTGGTTTTTCTTTCTTTAAAATAGAAAATAAATTTCACTGGTAGTCCCAGTTCTGTGTTAGATCCCTGGTCATTGTTGAATCTGTACTGAATACTCCTGTCAACTTTACAGTAAGATTACGGGTGGGTTCAGGGCTCATCTTGGCCATGCCACTGACTCCGTTCACACACAGGGCAGGAGAAGTCCCTTGTCCTACTCTCTACCAGAGCTGCTATATACTTCTGTCTGTCTGGTCACAGAGCAGGGATTGTTTCCAGTCCATCCTAGCTAGGTAGGGATAAGACTGGCTTAGGTGCCCTGGCAGAATGGAGTCTGGGTGGTTCCAGCTCCTAATTCTTGATAGAATCCGTCTTCTGAGTCATCTGTCCAAATGTTGGCTCTCTACTATGACTTGAAGGATCCTTCCCTCTTTCGACTCAGGGACATGGGCAATAAAGTGGCCCTAGAGCTGGTCTGCTGCTGGAACTCAAGTCCTGAGCCCACTGCAATGAAATGACAATCCTCCCCATCAGAGCCTGTTTCTTCCCATACCTGTGTACTGGGTGCCCTTTTAGCTCACCTACTTACAGGTGGTGGGGAGGAGGAGTACTAAGGAAACAGCATCATTGTCCTCACTGCTGCCACTGACTGTGCAAGGATCTCCTGGTCCAGGCCAGGTTGCTAAGAGTGAGGAACAGAGTTGCTCTTGCCATCATGTGCTCTTGGATCTGCTGTGTGGAGCTGGTTCTTCTGGATAAGTGAGCCCCATTTTCTTCCCCATCGTCAGGCCCCTTGTGGTTCCCATGTGCCCTGTGCTCCCTTCAGGCCTGCACTCCCTTCAGCTTCTCTCGGTGCTGTTGTTTTCCAGACTCTTGGCACTCTGCTCTGAAGAGCTGAGTAGTTGACATTACAACTTGCTCCATTTTCCCCAGCAATCTTTCCCCATAATTTTATTGAGAAACAAATAGCAATGAGACAGTTTCAAACCAAATTGGTAGGACAGTTTCAATAATTAACACATTGCATACATTTTTCCTAGTGGTTAATTGCTGTACAGGATGCGGATATGATATCCTATTTACAAACACTATTAGAAAAAATCCCTCTATTCATTAAGAGAATGCAACTATATATCTATCCTAACCATTTTGAATACACAGATACAAAATGGACATTCATCTATATCCCCTTTTTTGTTAAGTTCCGTTATTTGAATATTACAGGTGTGTTAACTCAGAAAATATTCTAAAACAGTCCAGTAGTCCATAATAGTATTGGGTCTCCTGTTTGACTGGCAATGTCAGAAATTATTGACCTGACTCCCCCACAGCTCAACATGAAAGCATGGCTTTACTTCTTAAACTTCGTTTTCATACTTTTCTGCTCGATGGTTAAGACCAAGGTAAAGTAAGACCCATGCTACAAGAATTGTAGCTTTTGGGTCTGATAAGGTCAGTGAAATCCCCTCAGGATTTATCCTGAGAGCCTATACCTCAGATTGTAGAACCGTTGTTAGTGTCAGGCATGTGGATGAGTCATGGCCATTGCTTGGCCAATGTACTCTGTGAAAGCCTGAGAGAAGGTTTTCTCCTCATGTGACTCTCATTAGGTACACTCTACATCATTGATCACTTTCCTCTTTGGCCCCATAATCTCCTTGATCAGAAAATTTGGGACACTACTGAGTTACATGACGTTACAGTATAAGTTCTCATATGTCCTGAATCTTAATTGACCTTGGAATGCTAGGGTCAAAATGTTGGCTTTCCTTGAGGCCTTCCTTTTTCTCTAATTTTGGTCTACAAACTTAGGTTGCTAACCCTCCAGAAGACAAGCTTATTGTTACTACCATACAACCTAGGCTGTTAAGCTTAACCTCACTATGTGTCTGCATATCAAACATCTTAGGCATAACATGGAACAGGTGTTTTTCATCAAGTATTGGTATGTTGAATGTTAAGTCCCTACAGAATATGATAAAAACATTTAAAAATTATAATATATTTTAAAAATAGGTATAACAAATTATATAATTCTTAAGTTTACACATAAGTCCAAAAATCTAACCATATACAACCTTGAAGCAGGACAGTCCCACAACATTCCTTTTCGTGTCTCTTGCCTTCATTCACCATCCCCTTCTTTTTGAACAATCATCTACCTGAGAGACAGCACAGCAGCAACTGGCATGTCAAGACGAGCAGCTCATATTCAGAAGACCAGAATGACAGGCACTCCAAGCATGAAACTACTATTACAGATTACCATCTGCAGTGCAGTTGCTTAGTTCACAGGTATCAGTATATATAATTAGTCAGGGTGAGAATCTTTTCAATTAACTGCCAGATTAAAAAATCTTCTGGAGATTCTCAGGATCATTGCTTTGCCCATCTTGTACATAGAACTGTATGGCTTGTCACTGTCATGTTTCCCAGCTCTTCTCCTTTCCCTCTCTTAATTAGTTAGTCCTCAAGTTCCTGCTTTCTTTTTACTTGTATTATGCCTTTCTATTTGTATTTCTTCTTTTGAGTTCTTATGTTAGATATTTACACATGTGTGTCTGGTTTATTTCACTTATGAGTACCTCTTCAAGTGGCATCCACTTCAATATAAAGGCTTTGAGTTTATCATTCTTAATAGCTGAATAATACTCCATTGTGTAAAAATACCACATCTTTCTCAAACATTCTTCAGGTGATGGGCATCTTGGTTGTTTCCAAGATTTGGCTATCGCAAATTGTGCTGCTATAAACATAGGCACACCTATATCACTATGATATGATGTTTTCAGATCCTCTGGGAAAATTCCCAGTAGAGGAATATCTGTTTTAAATGGGATTTCCACTGCAACTTTTGTAAGGAGTTTCCATACTAATTTCCATAACAGTTGCACCAGTCTAAATTCCCACCAGCAGTGGAGAAGGGTTCCTTTTTCCCCACAACCTCTCCAACATTTATTGGTGGGTGATTTCTTTATGATAGCTATTCTTTCTGGGGTGAGATGATATCTCAATGTTGTTTTAACTTGCATTATGCGGATGGCTAGTGATGTGGAGCATTTTTTCATATATTCACTTCTTTAATTTCTTCCTCTGAGAAGTGTGTGTTCATTTCAGATACACATATCTGGATTGGGCCTTTAAATTTTAGAGCCCTATTGTTTTTCAGTTCTTTATAAATTCTAGAGAGCAGACCTTGTCTGAGTACTTATTTGTCATGATTTTTTCCAAATTTGTGGGTTGCCTTTCACTTTGTTTGTAATATTTTTTGACGTGAAAATACTTCTCAGTAAGAGCAGGTCCCAGTTGTTAATTCTTTCAAATGTTTCCCATGTGATTTGATTTCTGTTCATGAAATCTTTGCCTACCCCTATGTCTTCAAGAGCTCCTCCTACTTTCTCTTCCAGGAGATTTAGTGTCTGTGCTTTAGTGTTTAGATCTTTAATCCATTTTGACTTTAGTTTAGTGCATGGTGATAGACCTGGGTCAAGTTTGAATTTTCGGCATGTAGAGAGCCAATTTTTCCAGTACCATTTTTTAAAGATGCTATCTTTCTTCCAGTGAGTATGTTTGTCCCCTTTGTCAAAGATAAAGTGGTGGAGTGTGTTCATAGGGGTTTCAGCGTCTTCTAATCTATTCCATTGATCCTCGGGTCTATTTTCCTGACAGTATCATGCTGATGTTATCACAGTAGGCTTGTAGTATAATTACAAGTCAGGAATTGTAAAGCCTCCTGCCTTGTCTTTATTGCCCAGAATTGCCTTTGCTATTCTAAGTCTTTTCTGGTTCCACATAAATTTTAGGAATAATTTCTGTAGCTCTGTGAGGTATGTCGGTGGTAGTCTGATAGGGATTGCATCAGATCTGTACAGCAATTATGGGAGTACGACCATTTTCACAATGTTGGTTCTTTCTATCCAGGAGCAGGGAATACCTTTCCATTTTCTGAAATCCTCTACAATCTCTTTTTTAAGAGTTCTGCAATTTTCCTTGATCAGATCTTTGACTTCTTTAGTTAGATTAATTCCAAGGT
>NW_004524636.1:5023112-5039834 GCF_000260255.1 Octodon degus
GTAAGTTTGTGATTAAGATTTTAATTTCCTCTATATCTCTTTGACTCTGCTTCATGTGGTCTGTTTCTTTCCTGTATTGCTCATTCAAGGAGTCCGTCATTTTTCTAATCTCCTCTATTTTTTTAAAAATCAATGTCTTCTTTAGAAGCAGTTATAAAACCTTTCACTGCAGTGTTTTTTTCAGATTGGGTTTCCTCCCTATTTTTCTGTAATTGATTCTTTACTTCAGATGTTATGAGTTCTGAGAATTCTTTTTTATTTCAGAAAAGAATTGTACTCTGATTTCCTCTATATCTTTCTGCTTTTGCTTATTTACTATCGACGCTATTAATTCATACATTTGAACCGAGCTAGTGTCCTCTGCCCTTGTTCTGGGTGGGCATTTTGTTTCCTCCTAATGTTTCTGCATTTGATTCTTTACTGCAGATGTTATTAAGTCAGGGATTTCTTTTTTTACTTCCAATCTGAGGTCCTCTGTACCTTTCTGCAGCTGTTTCTTTATTTCAGAAGCCTTTGATTCATTGCTTTCAGCTGTGTTATTCCCAATTTTTTCTGTGTTAGTGTCCTCTGCTCTTGTTTTGGGTGGCCTTGGCTTCTGAGATTGCATTTTATTCCTTCTCATCATTTTGTGTTGCACTGTCTTCTGATCTTTGTTGTATGTCTTTGGTGCAGTTATAACCTTAGCACGTACTGAAGTTCAGGTGCAGATCTACAAAGCTCGGATTTATCCGGCTGTGCCTGGCTTGGGTCTGGCTGCTGTGCTCAGCCCTTTCCTGCTGCTGCCCTTGAGGGTGAACTTGTCATGCCCCTGTGGCAAGATGTTCTGGTCTTGGACTAGCTGGGTGGTTCTATCCTCTGCACTCTCTGCAGGGATTGCAGCTTCATGTTTCACCCCAGGCCCATATTCCAGGCCTGAGTTGAGCCTGGAGGGGACAAGGTAGACAAGGTAGAGTACGGGGGAGTATCAGCTCTCCCACATGCTCATAGTGCCTGGGGTAGGACTACATCTGGGGGTTCCCGGAATGCGGCAGTAATTCCTACCCTGTGTGTGGGGTGTGTGTGGGTACTACGGATTGATGGGGGGTGTCCCAAGTGGGTGGAAGAGGGTCTCTCTCCATGTTGTGCCTTGGCTGGAAGCAGTAGTAGGTCTGGAGGTGCAGGGTAGCCGGAAGCTCTCCCACAAACTTACCAGGCCTGGGCTTGGACTGGGTTTGGGGGTTCCCGGAATGTGGTTGAAATTCCTATTCAGCTGACGGGGTGGGAGAGGAGCTGCGGAGTGGTGGGGGTGTCCCAAGGGGGTTGATGAGGGTCTCACCCACTCTGTGCCTGGGCCAGGACCAGTATTAGGTCCCGCCAGCGCAGGGTAGCCGGAAGCTCTCCCACACACTCACTAGGCCTGGGCTAGGACTGGGTCTGGGGTTCCTGGAATTTGGTAGAAATTCCTACTTGGTGGGCAGTGTGTGGGAGTTGCTGCGGAGTGGTGGAGGAAGTCCCAAGGGGTGGAAGAGGGTCTCACTTATGCTGTGCCTGGGCTGGGACCAGTAGTAGGTCCCACCATTGCAGGGTATCCAGGAGCTCTTTGATTTTTCTTTTGATAGAGTTTTATTTAGAAGGTACTTTTAGATTTCTAACTTTTAATAAAAATGCTGTTTAATTGAGAGACTATGGGTTAGGGATGTACAGTGGTACAGTGCTTATCTAATGTGCAAGGTCCTTGGTTCAACTCCCAGTACCACAAAAGTAAAACAAAACAAAACAAATTAAAACAAAATAAAAAAAACCCCAAAGACTATAATTTTGGCCATTTCTGTATGTTGAATTTTTCATTAAAGCCAAATATGATTTTAAGTGTAGTCAATGTTGAATATGTTTTTTTTTTTTTTTTCTTTAGTACTAGGACTTGATCTCAGAGCCTCATACTTTTGAGGGAGGGCCTGTGCCACAGAGCTGCATCCTGGGCCTTGAATATATTCTTACAGTAAAGATATAAAATACAGCTATGTGTTAAAAGAGACAAGATGGTTTGTTTGTATTCCATTTAGTTTACTGTTTAACTTATCTATGATAATAGCCCTAATTATTATGTATTTATTTTTGGGGTCTTTTTTACTATGAAGTTTTTATTTATTTATCTATTTATTTATGTTTTGGCAGCATTGCCTGACCTTTTATTTTTTTCTTGTCTTTTTTGCTTTAGTTTATTTTAAAGATAGTATAATAATTGATAAGACATTAGGAAAGGCACATGTTCAGAAGACCAAGATGAGAGGCGTTCAACCATGGGTTTTGTATTACATGTTGCTCTCCTTGATGTAGTTGCTAAGAGTGCAGATATCAGCATATGGAGTTAATTAAGGGGAAAATTCTACACATGGACTGCTATTTTCAGAAAGAACTGATGGAAAGTATGAGCATGATCATCTCGGCCATTCTGTCTATACACTTGCATGTTTTTCCCTATCTTTTCTCTTTTCTCTCATATTTCTCATTTAGTCGTTAAATTCAGTTTCTTTCCATTTTACTATATCTATTATCCCTTTCAGGTGGGGTCTCACTAAATCACTAGGTTGCCCAGAGTGGGCTTGAATTTGTTATCTTCTTTCCTTGCCTCCCACAGAGTTGAGATTACAGATGAACACCACACTTGACTAGTCATCCTTATTAAAAAAAATTGTTGTTTAATAAAAAATTAAGATTCTTTGATAAGAGTTTTTCCCTTTTTTATTTTAAAGAATAAAAATTAAAGCAATACAGAATTTCAACAAGATAAGAAATCAATGATTGCTATTATATTCCCTATTGTTATCTTCAAAGTAGTTGTTCAGATTACTAGATATAAGCATTTAAAATTGGTCAAAAACTTAAGCGCTAACTATTCATTACAAGAAAACAATAGAAATTAGCAGTACAATTATCTTAGTGTATATATAATAGATATATATTCGTTAGATTTCTATTTGGGGATTATATCAAAGGCTGTTTGGAGGTCATGATATTGGTAGTTTTAGTGACATTTGTACAGTTCTTACCTCATTGTAAATGCTCTGTGGTAAAGTTCATACCTGCCTTGAAGCTATCTTGGCACACACTTTGTAAACAATAAACACTTTCAAATGCAATTAAAGTTTACTCAAATCAAACCTGTTCAAACCTGCAAAAGGAAGTTCCCATATGTAGTAAAGGAAATTACTATTCTGTCAATGCCAGAATTCTGGTCATGGAAAAGGTGACAGACCTTTAAACATGGTTCTGCTCACTGCACCCTTCAAGTCCCACATTCTTCTTAGAAGTTAGAAATTAAGCCAGAAACAAAGCCAAGAGTCACCTCCACTATAGGCTATGAAGTTGCTGCCAGTGTCTTCACCTGGTCAGGTCCTCGGGCCTTGCGAGATACTTTTCTCCTTCTGTGATAAATTTTGTTACAGGATTCTCTGTCCACATTATTAACTGCAATACTCTGCTTCCTCCTTCCTAGATGAGCAGGCCCTCTGAGGAGGCATGCAGTGTGGAGCTGGTGTGAGTGTTGTGGTAGATCCACCAGTAACCCAACTTGTCTCACTCCTTCAGCCTTTCATTTGGGACACTCAGTCATCTTTTCTTCCCTGTGTATTTATCATTGAGCATTATTGCTCCAAAGGCTTAAGGTTTACAGGGTTAATTAAAAAGTTGATCTGGCAGTACTTTCTCAGCTGTCATATAAATCTAAATATCCTTGAGGAAGAAGAACAAAAAGAAAACCAACCAACTTGAAGGGTGTACGTTATACATTTGATGAGAGACAGCAAGAGAGGAGAGGAGAGGGAGGGAAAGACAGAAGAAACTCAAGGGAGGATATAAATTTCTTAATGAATTGCTGTGGAGTACATATGAAGTGTGCTTAAAGACTCAGGCATTGAGGGCTTGAACTGCAGTGAAGCAATGTTCACTTAGGGCATGGAGCGGTGGCTGGATCACATGGACATTAAGCTAACCAGTGGATTAATGCATTCATAACAGGGCTGTGATTCATATGTCTTGCTCCTAGGTGGCTCTGAGCCACCAGTGCTATATGCATGACTGTCCAGTTTGGTGGCATGTGACAGTCCCATTGGGTGGTACAAGCTGCCTCATGGTGTAGTTATGCATATGCCATCCAGGATTCAAGCTGATAGGAAGACGTTAGTTCATTGATTCCACTGATAATTTCATTATATAGAATGGGCGATTAGGAAGTAGGGCCCAGCTGGAGGATGTAGGTCACCAGGGATGTACGTTTGCAAGTTGCATCTTGTCCCTGTCCCTTTCCTTCCTTTGTATTGCCCCCATCTCTTGCTTCCTGGTCTCCATGAGATGAGGAGCTTTCTTCTCTATCGTTCTTGAGTGAGACTTTCTCCTCACCAGGCCTAAAGCTATGGAGCTGGCTGACCAAGGATTGGAACTTGTGAAACCATAAGCCAAAATCCATCTTTCCTCCTTTGAGTTGTTGCCTCTACTACTTGTCACTTCTAGGAAAACCTGTCTAATACACGGGCTGGCCTGTTAAAGACACTAGATTCATTCTCTCTAAATGGAATTAGCTCTTTCAGGATCTGTGTGTGCAGCAAAGTGAGCTCTGCCTCTGATGCCCAGATGCCTTCTTTCCCAGAAAGAGTCAGATCAAGGTTGAGCCAATGAAAAGTTGAAAAGTCTTTTGAGTTTTTCATGGCCACTTACCAAACTTAGATTTAGCAATAGGAGTTTCTTGCCTCTCCTCCACATCTTCCTGTTGTCTCTTCTTGCCTAGGTATGTCGGACACTTTTGTGCTTCCTTTAATCTTGCCCTACTCTTTTTTCCCCCATGAACCTCAGCAAGAATAAAATGGTAGCTCATGGATGAACCCAGCATGTAAACATAACCAGTTACCTCCAAAGTGTTTGGTATTAGGGATCAACTTAGCACTGTGTGCTTGCCAGGCAGGTGCTTGTGCCACTGAGCTAGTAGTCAGTATTTAAACATTGGAGAAATTCACATCAAAACTACTTATTTCTAACTTTTATTACATCTGAAATATCTGGTCAACACGACCCATATTTGTGGCAGAAATGGGTTGGAGTCCCCAAAAACATGATATAAACAGAAGAAACCAGTTACAAAACAGCACATAGTATATGATCCTATTTTTATGAAGTGTTCTGAATAGGCAAAAGCGATTTGAATTGTGCTGAGTTCCCAGAGAAACTGGAGGGCAATGGAGAGTGACTGTTGATGGGCATGAGGTTTGGAGGAGGGCAAGAATGTCCTAGAAGAGATTGTGATGATGGTTACATAAATCTATGGCTATACCACAAATAACTTAAAATGTGTGAATTATATGACGTACAAATTCTATCTCCATACAGATGATATATCTCTAAAGTTGCCTGGAGTTAGGTGGATATAACTTTGAGAAGGGGTCCACATAGGCTGGGTCCATACTCTTCATGGTGCCATTTGGTCACCTGGCACGAGGCCTAGCTTTCCCTCATTACAGCTTCCCTTGACATTTGACTTTTTAGCTTCAGTTAATGTTCATGAGCATTTTTCTTTTTTTTTTTTTTATCACCCATCATGGTAAATTTCCTTTTGTAATCCTTTTGAGCATGAAATTTGCCTTTATCTGTCATCTCATTTCCCATCTCCTATGGTATTATTTATTAAAAAATCTGTGATTGTTAAGTTTTTGACAAATAAATGTATGTCCTTATTAATAACAATATGGCTATGACAGTCAACCTTAGCATACCCAACTTTCTTACAAATACAGCCTACATTCTGGATTTAATAAGCAAATATTATATACTAGACCAACAGAAGAATAACAGGATACAGCTTTACGACCCCGAATCATGTAACTATTTCCCCCTTCAAACATCCTTGTCGCATGACCTGGCAGCCCATCGTCCAAGACCGAAAGCGGCTGTAATCGCTGGCATTTTCAAATAGCTTGTTGACGGACTGGCTTGTGAGAAAACCAACATCACTCTGAAACTCTTAGGGATACTTTAAATTGGCGGATTATATGGTCGCTTGATGAAGTTTGGGTTATGTAAACAGTGGAGTGTTTAGATTTAGGCTTGGCTGTCGGAGTCCAGGCATCTGTTTGTACTTAAGTTCAGCAAGAAGTCTTGTTAATCAAAGAACTGACTGAATTTCTTTCTTTTTCCCACCCCCGCCTGCTTCTTTTTTGGTACCTGTGTTATTTTTCTCCCTGTCCAAAGGCTTTGGGCTTCGGATTGTGGGGAGGCAAAGGCGGAGCATTCTGAAAGCTCCTCTGAGGACCGGGAACTTATTTTTTTGATTACACAGTGATGTGCCGCCCAGATTTCCCTCACTGTGAGGCAATCACTTCATTTATCCAACTTCTACAAAGCCTTTATTATTTCGGTTAGTTCATATTTTTGAGGCTAAGTCATCAGTTTGATGCGTTTGTTGTAAAATGTGGTTTAACAGCTTGTTAGCACATTTATTTTTTTAAAAAATGGAATCTAAAGATATTTCATGCTTGAGCAGTGGCGGATTTAGGAGCTGATGAAAAGCCCCGCGAGCCACGCTCGCTCATCACTAAACAATGCAGGGGACACTGGTGGCCTGGACCAGCGCTGGCTGGGCGCGCGTGGGCTGTCTTGGAAGCTTGGGCCCCTTTCCTGTCTGCCTGTCCTGAAAGTGTTGCAGAAGTAACCGGGCTGCGTTGCTCTGGTTTCAGGCGATTCAGATGCCCTGCATTCTCGGTACATCTCAGTCCACGTGCTTCTCTGCCCTCTGAGGTGACTCCATTTTGTCCATAGAGCCAAAAGGGAACTTGGCTTTTTTTTTGGTTTTGTTTTGTTTTTTTCTGTTCTGTTCTGTGCTGTGGCTTTGTAAAGTTGTCTCACACTAAAAGGTCAGAATCATGCTCTGTCACTGCGGAGCTTGGAGAGTATCAGCAAGGCTTTGTGAAGGAGAGGTTGGCCAGCAGGCAGCACTTACCCTTTCAGCATCAGTAGCCCAGCCTAGGCCTTACTCCTGGAAGGCAGTGAGAGTTCACACTCTGCATCTAACCAAAGAAAGCCTTCTGTTTGAGCTTCAAATAAGCTGGGATGACACAGAGGCAAGGCAAACAGTCTCCTTTGCTTAAATCTATACCTAGTTTTATAGCAAAAGTAAGAATTAGTTGGCCTCAAAGATCCACAGCCCTGCTGATGTTTTGGCCCTAGCCTTTCAAGGTCAGTGAAAACTCAGGACATAAGAGAACCTGTACTGTAGCATCCTATAACTCAGTGATGTCCCAAATTTTCTGAACAAAGAGATTATGGGGCCACGAAGGAAAGTGATCAACAATGTAGAGTGTACCTAAGGAGAGTCACATGGGGAGAAAACATTCTCTCAGGCTTTCACAGAGAGCAAATTGGTCAAGCGATGACCGTGACTCATCCACATGGCTGACACTGACAAAGGATCTACAAACTGTGGTATGGGGTTTTGGGATAAATCCTGAGGGGATACAAAAGTTGTCAGATACAAAAGTTACATTTTTAGGTCTTGTTTTATCTTGGTCTTAACAATCCAGCAGAAAAGTATAAAAAAGAGGTATAAAAGGTAAAGCCATATTAATATGCTCAGCTGTAAAATGCTCAAGTCAACAACTTCTGACATTGCCAGTCCTACAGATAACCCACTACTATTATGGATTACTGGACTATATTGGATTATTTTGCTGAATTCATGTACCTACAATATATAAATGGCAATGGAATACCCATCTCTGACAAAACTAAACAAAAAAAAGATGATATAAATGAAGGACCATTTTGTATCTATATATGGAGAATAGTTAGACTAGATATACAGCTACTTTCTCTTAATTCAATGAGAAGAAAGATTTGTACTAATAGTTTTTGGACAGCATATCATGTGTGCATCTTATGCTATTAATAATGACTATGAAGAAAATAATACGCAATGTATTAATTATTGAAAATGTCCTACAAAAAAAAATCCACAGCCCTTGGGGAGAGATTGGTGCAAGTGAAATTAGTGAAAATGGGCTTTGTAAGCACAGCAGCCACACATTGCCCCCCCCACCAGTCTCCTGTGTGCATTCTGTGTGGTCATAGACCAGACTGGGGTGACTTTCAGTGTCCAAGTTACTCTCATAGTCTTTCTGCACTCAAGCAATTACAGATTATGAAGAAACATTAAGAAAAGGAGGCAGATTTCTTAGGTAAGACCTGAAGTCCTCCAACTGTAGTGAGTACTGGTGTAGAGTCTATCTGTGTATGTGCTTTTTCTCTCTGTCTCGCTCATCTATCTTTCCTATTTGTCCTATTTTTCTACCTGTTCAATCTGTCCTAGCCATTTCCCATCCTCTTTCTACCTATCATCTGTTTATTCTACCATCCATCTGTCTATTGATACTGAAACACATGAGGAAAAGAGAGAACATGTGAGAAAAAGTACTAAGTACTCTGGTGCTCATTGCTTCGCAGTGGATGATGTCCATGTGTCTGCCCATGCTGTGAGATTGAAAACATAAAATGTAGTTTCTGTAGGAGGCAAACTTACTCTATTGAAGAAAGAAGCCAAGACTGCTGTTTCATGGCCATGTGCTAACTTACAAAGTGTTCGTAGAAGTTAGCCTTGGAAGAGACCCTTTGGAGAAACTACTCCAATTGTCTGATTTTGTAGAGAAAGAAAGGGGAACAAAGATATTATCCTGGATCCCCTCTCTTTCCTTTTGACTTCAGTGGATACCCATTAAATCTGGGTATTTCATGGAAATGAAGTCAAATGATAGGTGGTCTTTTTGCATCTGGCTTCTTTCATTTAGGATAATATTTTTCAAGTTTATCCTTGTTGGAGCAGGTATCTACATGCTATTGACTTTGGGACTGCCTAATGTTCTGTTGTATATTACAGTCTGTTTATCTACTTATTGTTTGGTGGGCCTTTGGCTTATTTTTACCTTTTAGGATTGCTGAGTCATTTGATAATTTTATATCTACTGAAGAGACACCTAATTATTTTTATGAGGTCTGCACCAGGCTATATGCCCACCAGTAATGTGTGAGGGTGTCAATTTCTCTTTACCCTCAGTGTGTATTATTTTTCATTTATTATAGCTATCCTAAGGAGTATGAAGTAATACTGCATTGTAGTTTTGATTTGTAACCACTAGTGACTAGTGATTTTGAATATCTTTTCATATATGTGTCCCTATTTATTTATATTCTTTGGAGAAGTGCTGTTCAAGAGAATTCATCACAGTTAGACCATGACCTGTCCATTTTTAAAATTATGTTGTTTTCTTTTGCTGTTATGGAGTAACAGGAATTTGTTATACCTTTTGGATACCAAGCCCTTTTTAAATCTGTAATTTGTAACTTTATTCCCATTCTTCAGGCAGCTTTACATTTTCTTGGCAATGTCATTTTATGTCCTCAAGTTTTTAGTTTCATTAAACTCAGTTCATTTCTTCTTCTCTTACTTGGGCCATGGATGTTCTATCTAAGAGATCATCATCAACTCAAAGATCTTCAAGCTTGTTGCTCTTCTGTAGCTACGAGCCTCCCCTTAACTGTTTACCACTGAAAGCTCCACTGCTTTTGAGAGTACTCTTAGTGATGAGCTTCCCCTGTGCTCTGGTTTTAAATAATGTTAGTTCCTTAGTGGAAAGCCTGACTCATTCTGGAGGCAAAATCTCCAAGCCACTGCAGTTGGAAGGGACAACGACTCTTTTCTCTTGAAGTGAAACTCTTGATCAACAATTAAAAAAAATAAAAAAAAAGACTTGATCTCCTTAGCTTGCTTCCCCTCATGTGGGACAACCTCCACCTTGTGAGTGAGCTGTGATGAGGGAGACAGAGACCCCAGGGCCTCAGCCTGGTGCACCTTGGGTAGAGTTGGCATCTTGGGTGAGGCCTATATGGAAGAGAGGTGCCCAGGCCTCCTGGGTGCATTATCTGCACATAGAGCTAGATAGAAACAGAGCTGGCTAGACATGGAGCCTCTGCGCCAGGAAGTTGAGAAGGACCTGAAACACTGGGCATCTGCTTCTTCTTGGGCGATGCTGTAACACTTTATAGAGAACCACAGTGAAACTTCTGTGACATGAGCTGGGGGGCTGGGTGTGATAGAGCAGGTCATAACTCAAGTGTCATCAATTCTCAGCATTCTTATCAAGATTTTGTGGGTTTTAATACAAGTTTTATTTTCTATGCTCCTCTAAGACAATTTTCAAAGAGCTGACATTTTTTAAAAAGCAATATGTGCATATGTAATTTCCCCTAGTTAGGATCATTTGGCTTAGAGCTATGGATTTTTTAAAAATTAATTTTATTGAGAAAGAAATAGCAATGAGACAGTTTCAGAACAGGTTACTAGGACAGTTACAATAATTAATACATTGCATATTGTTGTCATTGTAGCAGTTATTCATAGTACAAAATGCAGACGTGATATCTTGTCTAAACACTATTAGTACAAATCTTTGTTCTCATTGAACTAAGAGAAAGTAGCTGTATATCTATTCTAACTAACTAACTAATATATATATATATATTTCCACTACAAAATGGTCCTTTATTTATATCCTCCCTTTTTTGTTTGGTTTTGTCAGAGATGAGTATTCCATTGCTATGGCAAGAGCTGTGGAATTTTTTTTTTTTTGGAACCGGGGATTGAGCTCAGAACCTTGCACTTGCCAGGGAAGCGCTTAGTCTACTGAACCATCTCCCTGGCCCCCAAGCTATGGATTTTTAACTTGATTTCATTTGCATGAAAGTACCTCGTGAGTCCCACACCCTGACTATCTTGCTCTGAGTGACACCTCCAGCTGGTGGTCATCTGCAGCGTGGACATGCAGTCCTGTCCCCCAGCTCCTGGGTTACCACAGCCTTTCCCACTACACAGGCAGATGCTGGTGCTGACTTCATTCTCTTCTCTGTCCTCCGTTTCTGGCTGAAATGACTGTGAGTCAGTGCTGCCCACAGAATGGAGTGTCCAGCTGCATGGACTGATGATGAAGTGGTCTTCTGTCCCTGGAGCTGCCAACATGCTGTTCCCATCGTCCAGCAGCTGGAGGTCGAGATGAGCTAGGGCTTGGCTCAGAGGCTCAGCACCGCTTCCTGAAGAGTCACAGGCATCTTCTACAGTTACTTTGCAACCAGTGAGCTCATCTGAAAACCTGGAGAAATGTTAGGTCACTTGTTACATAATCCTGGTTCATTTAAGGAAGGTATTTTAAATATTGTCCAGTTTTTTTTTAATAATCTCTACTCTATTTAGAAATTTGTGATAAAATTCTATGGAGGAGGAAATATTATTTTTAATGAGATTTAAATAGAATTTCAAATTAATAAATTAATAGGAGAAGAGAGTAGAGTTGCTCTTCCAGAAAATTTGAAAACTGAACATAGACAGAGTTAGGCATACTACACCTGCAACCTGAGATATGTCTGTCTTAACACTGCAAGGCAGGCAGCCCAGCTTTCTGAAGGGCACTGGATTTATTATGCAGGGATCACATAGTAGTAAATACTGTATTCTTTATTTGACACTTTGTTCTCACAAGATTAACCATTAGTAATCAGAGGACAGAAAGTGCATTTTGTATTGCTATCTATACAGGTTGTGCTTTTGTTCATTACCATAACATCTGACTGTATATAAAGTTAATGTTTATGTGACATAAACACAAAAAGGTATAAAAAGTAAAGCCGTATTAATATGCTGAGCTGTAAAGGGCTCAAATCAACAATTTCTGACAATTGCCAGTTCTGCTGATAACCCACCACTATTATGGACTATTGGACTATATTAGATTTTTTGCTGAATTCAAGCACCTACAATCCTTAGACTGGCTTCAAGTATGAAAAAGTTCTTTAAGGACTTCTTCAAATACAGCTTCTCTAGCTGCAGTGGAACACCTATCTCTGCTAAAACAAAGAAAAAGAGGGGGATATAAACAAAGGACCATTTTGTCATGAAAAAATATATATAAGTATATACAAGATAGAATAGAGATATGCTACTTTCTCTTAGTTCAATAAGAAAAAAGGTTTGTACTAATATTGTTTAGAGAAGATATCATGTCTGCATCTTTTCCTCTGAGTAACTACTATGAAGACAACAAGCAATGTATTAAGTATTGCAACTGTCCTACTAACTTGTTTTGAAACTGTTTCATTGATATTTTATCTTTTTTCTCATTTAAATGAATAAAAGTTTAAAAAATGAAAAAATGGCATGAATATCAATAAAAAAGCTATAACAGTGCTACTATGGCTTGAAACTACAGCCACTTTCTAAAATAACTCTAGATATGCTGCAATTAAATATCAAACATCTATTCCACAAATTCATTATAAACCAGTAATTTCTGTCGAAGTATTATAGAATGGTTTGTAGGTAATAATGAACACACTCCACTGAATTTTTCTGAAGTGAAAACACCTGTGTAACCAATAACCAGATCAAGAAAAAGGAAAATTTTAAGGTTCCAGAAAATCCCCCCACTCTTCCTTCTCAAAATAATCCCTCCCTATTACTACCCTCGGAGCCTGAGGTAGGAGGGTTGCAAGTTTGAGCTTAGCCTAAGCAACTTGGTGAGACCTTATCTCAAAATTAAAAATAAAATAAAATAAAATGGAGCTTGTGATGTAGCTGAGTTCAGACGGCTGGGGTTCAATCCCCAGTACATAAAAAAGCAGCCGCTCCTACAGAGTGCCTTGATTTCTAACAGTATAAACTAGTTGTGCCCGCTTTTGAACTTTGCATCATTTGAAACACATTTTAAACAGTGGGCTTTTCTCCATGAGGATTATCTTTGTGACAGTCAGGCCTTGGGCTTTGTGCAGGTGGTAAGCATTTGTTCTGATTTGTGTGCAGCTTCCCAATGTATGATTATGTAGGTTATTTACCTACTATGCTGCTCAAGAGTGGCTATTGGGTTGTTTTCATGTCTTGTGTACCATGGATGATGCTTCTATACACATTCTTCTGTATTTTTTTTTTGGTGAAAAAACTTATGTATTTCTGTTGGATGTACATCCTGAATGGAATTGCTAGCTCATGGGATACACAGATATTCTGCTCTCGTAAATGATTGTGCCCTATCAGCACTGCATGAGCAGTCTAGTTGTTCAACATCATCAATGCATAGCGTTTTCTGACTTCCTCAAGTTAGCTGTTCTAGTGAGAATGCAGATGGCTGCATTTGCCTGATGACTGAAGAAGGTGAACTGCTTTTTCTTTTTTGGTTTAAATAATTTTATTCAGAAACAAATAGCAATGAGACAGTTTCAAAACTGATTCAAAAATTAATACATTGCATATTGTTGTCTTAGTGGTTATTCATTGTACAAGATGTAGAAATGATATCCCATCCACAAACACTATTAGAACAAATCTCTATTCACTGAATTAAGAGAAAGTAGCTATATATCTATCCTATTTTGAATATACAGATACAAAATGGTTGTTCATTTGTATCCCCCTTTTCTGTTTAGTTTTGTCAGAGAAGGATATTTTATTGTCACTTAAATATTGTAGGTGCCTGAATTCAGCAAAATAATCCAATATAGTCCAGTAGTCCATAATAGTAGTGGGTTATCTGCAGGACTGGCAATTTCAGAAGTTGTTGACTTGAGCATTTTACAGCTCAGCATATTAATATGGCTTTACCTTTTATATCTTGTTTTTATACTTTTCTGCTGGATGGTTAAGACCAAGATAAAGCAAGACTGATATAACAAGAAATGTAATCTTTGCATCTGATAAGGTCAGTCAAATCACCTCAGGATTTAGTCTGAAACCTTGTTCATCACTTTATAGATCCTTTGTCAGTGTCAGCCATGTGGATGAGTCACGGGCATCGTTTGACCAATTTGCTCTCTGTGAAAGCCTGAGAGAATGTTTTCTCCCCATGTGACTCTCCTTAGGCACACTGTACATTGTCAATCACTTTCCTCTGTGGCCCCATGATCTCCTTGATCAGAAAATTTGGGACACAACTGAGTTACATGATTTCACAGTACAGGTTCTCCGATGTCCTGAGTCTTTACTGACCTTGAAGGCTAGGGCCACAATGTTGGCTGTCCTTGTAGCCCTTCTTTTTCTCTGATTTTTGGTCTGCAAACTTAGGTTGTTAACCCTCCAGAAAAGAAGCTTATTATTATTACCCTACAACATAGGCAGTTGAGCTTAACCTCACTATCTGTCTGAAAATCAAATAACTTAGATATAACACAGAACAGGTATTTTCCATCAAGTATTGATATGTTAACCTTTAAGTCCCTAAAGAATATGAAGAAAAAAATTAAGAAAATTAAAAAAAATTAAAAATAGGAATAAACAGTTACATATTTTTACACAGAAATTTAGAAATCTAACCATTTACATCATTGTAGCAGGACAGTCCTATGACATTTTTTTTTCTAGTTTCTTGTTTTCATTTGTTACCCTTTTTTTAAAGAAACATTTACTTGAGAGACAGTATGGCAGTAATTGGTGTGTCATACCAAGCAGCACATATTTAGAAGCCCAGAATGCCACACATTCCAAGCATGACCCTACCATTACACATTACCATCTTCAGTGCCGTTGCTGAGTTCACAGGTAGCAGCATATATAGTTAGTCAGGGTGAAAAGTCTACCAATTAACTGCTAGTTTCAAAAACCTGCTGAAGATTCTCAGGATCATTGCCTTACCCATATTGTGCATATAAATGTATGGCTTTGCCCTTGTCATGTTTCCTAGCTTTTCTCTTTGCCCTCTCTTTGTTGTCTAATCCTCAAGTTATCACTTTCCTTTTAATTGTATTATACCTTTCTATTTTTATTCCTTCTTTTGAGTTCTTACTGTAGCATAGCATCGAGGTATTGTTGATCTTTTGATCATCAGAGGAAAATTTTCTAGATCACCAGAGATGACATACATCCCAAGAGAAATATGTATAAATGACCTGAGCAGAAAATATCATATAGGGAGACTATATGATATTTACACATTTGGGTCTGGTTTATTTCACTTATGAGTATATCTTTAAGTGGCATCCACTTCTATATAAATGTTTTGAGTTTATCACTTTTTATAGCTGAGTAGTACTCCATTGTATAAAAATACCACATCTTTTTCATCCACTCCTTGGGTGATGGGCATCTTGGTTGTTTCTAGACTGGCTATCACAAATTGTGCTGCTATACACATAGGTACACATATATCACTATGATATGACGTTTTCAGTTCCTCTGGGAAAATCCCCAGTAGGGGTACAGCTGGTTTGAATTTCATATTCTGCTGACTGTGCCATGTATTTTGGTTAATTTTCTGCTCAGGTCATTTATACATATTTCTCTTGGGATGTATGTCATCTCTGGTGATCTAGAAAATTTTCCTCTGATGATCAAAACATCAACAATACCTCGATGCTATGCTACAGTGCCTAAGGCATTCCTGTCACTTCCTCTCCACACGGAGGTGCTGTGTCTTCTCACATTTACACAAGAAGAGTGAGTATAGTATAGCACAAGGGGACGTTCTTCAAGCATGAGAGATATCACATTCATATAACTTCCAGTATATTATGATGATTATCCTGTTTTCCTTTTGGTTATTTTTGTTAATCTTTTACTATACCTAACTTGCAAATGAAACTATGGAACGTACAGATCTAGAGTTAAAAGCATTATACAGATATAGATAGATACAGATATAGATGGTACAGATAGAGATGATATAGATGCACATGTGTATATGGCCTTGTGCTACAGCATTTGCAGGCTTGGGCACATCTGGAGAGTGTTTGGGAATATACTGTCCATGGAGAAGGAGGGGTTATGAAACAGGGACTCTGACATTGATGGAAAATGAACAAGAGGAAATTGGCTCTTCCTGAGTGTGGAATTACCTTTATCTGGCACAGCTTGGGTTTCCCAGGAGATAAGTATTGTGATTGGGAAGGGAAGGAAGCAGAAGTAGGAAGAAGGAGAAACCAAAGGGATGTGGCCTCAGATCTGTAGGAGCTTTGGAGCTGCCATGGCCCATCTGGGCTTCATCACTAGGCTGGGATGGCCAGGCCTCAATGCTCCCCCACAACCAGTGTATTAGCCGTCTACTAACCTCACTTCCAGGGTGGACATCAAGTCCTTGCTTGAAGAAAGATCACAGTGTCTATTGGAGAAGTTTACATGTTTTTAAAATAAATCAATGAATCTTTTTACATATAACCCTCACTCCCTTTGTTAATGTATCTGGTTGAATTGTAGATATCACCTTGACCACAATTCCAGGGATAGCAGCAATGGCTCTAGCTGCCGCCTCCAGTACATACCTTTCCCTGTGGCTAGACTTGTGCCTTGCTGGCTGCCCTGTTGCCTCATGACCCTCCACAGTCCCACCCACCTCTGCCGAGGCCCACCTAGACGGGCTTGTGTGTAAGGATCTGGGGTTCAGAGTGCTTTGTGTCCAGTAGCCATGAGCAGCACATCATCCAGTTCATTTTTTTAAAAAAATGATAAATGTACCCAGGCCGTCCAGGATTCCCAGAGTAGCTTTTTCCACCAATTATAGTATCTGATCACAAAATTCTGCTCAATTAAGTAGAACTCTTATTACCAATAGCAAAATGTTTAGAAGATTCATATAAATTAAGATAAGTGAATAATGGAATAAAGTTGTGTTTTGTACTTAAGCTCTGATTTCAGATAGAAAGATAACTGGCTACTCCCCTGCTTATAAAAGGGGGCAT
>NW_004524636.1:5046169-5059908 GCF_000260255.1 Octodon degus
CATTAGCAGTGGCTTACAATACTATGTTGAAATGGGGCGGGAAGAGTGTATATCCTTATATTGCTGTTCGTCTTAGTTGTAATGTTTCTCATTTCTCATCAGACAATGATGTTCTTTGATGCATTGAGGAAGTTCCTTCTCATTCCTGCTTACTGAGTGCTTTTTATTTATTATGAGTGGATGTTGAACTGTGTCAAACACATTTCCCCAGGTGTGACACGATTATGTGATCTTTCTTTTTTAGCTTCTTGCTGTCATGGGTCACATTACATGAGTTTAGAATCTTGAGTTGACGTGCACAAAAATAGCTGACAGTACTCTGTCTGGTAGCTTTGGTTTGTTGGTGATGCTCTGTGGTTGCAACCCTCCACTTCCTGAGCTCAAATTCTGATTCTTTCATCTATACATTGTAGGATCTCAGGAGTTGCTTTGATCTTACTGTTAGTGTACCAGTCTGTAAATAGATATAGTATTTGCATCAACCTCACAGAGCGTATCTCAGATATACTTTAATTGTGAGATGAATTGGTCAATTTAGAGGTGAAATATGTTCTTTGGGGTGTTTACTAGGGAAATAATTTATATCTAAGACACTTAAATTCTATGAGTGGTGGGAGAAAAAAGAGATACAGAGCTATGGCCAGCCAATAGCTTAGCAGATTAAAGTGCCATGCCGGCTCCTACACCAGGGTGCACTGACATAGCAATTGAGGCTAGGTATGGTAACGTGCACCTGTCATCCCAGCTTGGGAGGCTGTAAACAAGTAGTTCACTATGATTCTGATCTAGTAGTGAGACCCTGAACACCCTGTAAACCCTTAAAAAAAGAGCAAAACAATGACCAGTTAAGCACTGAGGAATAATTTCAAGGTTCCTTTTCCAAAATATTCTAGACAGAGGCCTACCCCCACCCCTACAGTGTGGAGATTTCTCACAAAGCTAAGATTAGAAGTCCTGTTCAACCCAACTATTCCCCTTCTGGGCATTTTTCTAGAAGAGCTGAAACCATCATACCACAGCAATATATGTGCACCCATGTTTATGGAGGCACTATTTGTCATAGTTAAATCTTGGAAGCAAGCAAAACGCTCCTCAAGTGAGGAATGGATAAAGATGTGGTATTTTTATACAATGGAGTAGTACTCGCCTATAAAAAAGATAAACTTGAGGCTTTTATCGTTAAATGGATGCAACTAGAGAACATACTCATAAGTAAAGTGAATCAGTTCCACATGTGTAAACATAGTATTCTCTGCCTAGTGTAAGAACCTGAAGGTAAAAAAAATCTAAAAGATACTGTGAAAGGTAAAGTGTCTATTCAAAGGGAAGGAACAACTGGGATAAGGAAAAGGAGAAAAAAAGAAAGAAAGAAGGGAAAAAGAAATATATACATATATATGTAGGCTAGCTTCCATAATTGTAGTGCAGATTTCTGTCAGCCTATTGAAAGGAATGATTAATGTTTAAATATTTTTCTCTCTTTTTAATTTTTTTGTAACTTTTTGACCAATTTTACAGGCTTATGATAAATAAGTTATCATTCTTTATTGTACTTCCTTCACTTCCAAAATAAGTGAATATACACCTCTTTAGGTTGTTTGCAATGCAGGACAAAAGACAATATTTCCTAAAGAGAAAAATTACTGGGAACAACATATATAGCCATTTCAGGTACCTGAGTAAGGGAATCGCATTTTGTTTCATACGATTCTTGAAGGATACCATTTGTATCCTGGGAAAAGGAGAAACATTTCATACTTGTTCTTAATCTATGAATTTATTATAGGTATTATTTCCTAATTGGTATTAGGAAATATGCCTATCAGCAATGGTTTTTTTTAGTCCGCATCTTGTACAGCAATTAACCACTAAGAAGAATGTATGCAGTGTGTTAGTTATTGCAACTGTCCTAGCGATTTGATTTGAAACTGTCTCATTGTTATTTATTTATCAATAAAATTATGAAAAAAAAAAGAAATGGTTTTTTTTACTCTCTACTAAGTGGATAGCATAGGATTACCTTTAACCATATCCTGGACCTAGGAGGTACATCAAGATCTCATCTAGGGGGCCGGGGAGAGTACACTCAAGGTTAGGAATTAGTGATGTAGAAACCTGAGAAATCAGTCTTATTAGCCTGTATTCTAATTCAGGATAGCCTGTATTCTATTCTGGTATATCATTATTTCTCAGTGGAACTTTTGATTAATGCTGGATTGCAACCACACAATGTGCCAACACGGATCTACAGTGTTAGTACTATGGGAATTGGTTAAATGATAGAGTCAGCAAGTGGCTCCAAGGGTGGCTAAAACATGGCCTATGGGCTGTGTTAATGGGAGATTGAGGTATTATTATCTTTATGTTGACAAGGAAATTTAAAAATTTAAAAAAATGTCCTTGTACTTTTCAAAGGCTAAAGCCTGCAACCAAGTTATTATTTTCAGTTGTTTGCCTCCGAACTTCAGGTTGGGGAAGAGGGTAAAGAATTCACGAGGTTGATGCCCCGAAATATCTGGAAACACTAGGCTGATTCAGGAAGTGCTCTGGGTTCCAACAGTGCAGTTTCCCCAAGAGACTGGAGACTTGGTTGAAGTTCCCAGGAATTAAAATGAAATGTGATTTCATGAATTGAAATGTGTTTGCCAGTGACTTGTAAATAATAGTTTCATTCTTTGCCAGTGCAAGGTGGTGGCCTTCTGCCTTATCATAAGATCTAAGGCCCTCGTGGAACTGCAAGGGTTCCAAGGGCATTCATTCTTTTCCCTTCAGAGGAAAGAACTCTGAGATGCTGAGGGCTCTGCCTTTTTATTGCCAAGCCTTTCTGAGTCACTTTAGGTCCCTGGTTCACCTTGGTGACAAACTATTACTCTTTCCACCCTCCTACTACTTGGGGAGATACTCAGGAGAGTTCAGCTAAGAAATACACTGAAATGTTGACCATTTTGCCTGCTCTGAAACCCTAAATAGACTACCAAACTTTTCTGGACCCATTTTATAATGTTTAAAATGGAGACAATAATCTATCATTAAAAAGTTTACTATTCTGCCGTTGATGCGAGAAATTACACGGGGGAGCCTTTGATGAAACACTCAGCAAAGGACAGTAAAGAGAAATAGAACTATGGTGTCAAATAGGGAAATTAGAAATTTTAAACTCTGCATTCTACTCAAATTTTAATAGTATTCAGTGAAATAGAAACAAAGAAGAGGTCTTTCTCTCTGACTTGTGTAATGTAGAACTCGCTGTCCAGTTGAAATATGCTATCTGAACTACAGTATGGTGTAGATGAATTTCAAAGATCTAGTGTTAAGAATGTAAAGTATCTAATTAATAATTTTATGCTGAGTATGTAATTATATTTTTGACATATTTGGCTCAAGGAAATTGTATTGTTCAAATCATTTTTGCCAATTTCCTTTTTGCTTTGAAAAATCCTGGTTAAGAAAAAGTTTAAAATTATACATGTGATTCCATTTATGGCTTGTGTTGTACTTGTAAAGAGATGCATTGTTTTAGTGCTTCCTCTTGGGCCAACAGTGTTTAATGAGAAGAAACATTAAGCCTCATGATGATTACTTTTCTGGGAAGCCACTGAGCCTTTTGTATTTTCAGATATTTGCCTTAGTGATGCCATGATGTTAGATCCTGCCTTTGAAAGTACTCTTTCAGGTCTTTTAACTGCATTGGCTTAGAGCTTTAGAAATGAATAATCCTTAGTAAAACACCTTCTGAGTCTTTCCAAGAATAATATTCTTCTTTATGTTGAATAACACGTTTGCTAGCTTTTGATGAGGCAGATTCATTTCTTCACCAATGCTTTTTTCCATTTTTCACTGAAGAGATTTTGAAAACAGTCCTCAGTTGTTCTCTGGGCCATTTGAGCTCTTGCTTATAATTCTTGGAGCTTTGCTTTCTGCTCTATCAGTTTGACCTGCTAGGGGCTGGAGACTGGAGTAGCTAAGGACCCTCATATGGGCATTCCGTGCCTCTGTGACGGAGCTCGGATAAAAGCCCTGGATGCCAAGGCTTGGGGAGCTTCCCCGCCAAGCCTCATTGTTTGGAGAAAGAAGTGCTGGTCTCATGGCCTCTGGAAGAGGATTTTTTTTTTTTTTTGGTGTGTGTGTGTGTGTGTGTGTGTGTGTGTGTGTGTGTGTAAGAAAGCCACTTTATTTTATATTATTTTTATGTATTTGATACAGGGTCTCATTACGCAGCTCAGACTCAGAGATCCTGTTTTTTCAGCCTCCCCAGCGCTGGGATTACAGGCCTGTGCCACTGCCTGGGGTGGGGCCAGCATGATATGTGGTTTGGGAAGAAAGCCACTTTAAACATAAAAACGTAGACAAAAAGTCATTCCTGTTATCTGGAAGATTAATTGAAAGTATTTTCTACTATCTTACATACTTCTTTAGCTCAGGAAACTGCTCTTGGTTACTTTTTTTTTTTCATAACTACAAACTAAAACAACAAAGAAATTTAAAATCCGTTCTACCCCAGGTCTGTTCATTATTTTTTATCCTATGGGTTAGTATTTTCTAACTCCTTTTTAAAATTTCTCCTGTGTCTTGTGGTGCATAACATGTATGCCAAGTTCCTTTGAAGCTCTTTGACCCTTGTCCATTCACTCAGGTCTCCCTCCTGGAAATCCACCTTCCTAAGCCTTTTCATTTTCTCTTTCAAAAATAGTTTCAGTAGAATAAGTGCTTGCCTGGCAAGTGCAAGGTCCTGAGTTCAAACCCAGATACTGAAAAAAAAAAGTTTTAATTTTTTTCCTTTTTAAAGCAAATATAAAAAAAATAGTAAAAAATAAACCTTAGAAGCAATACAGAATTTCACTAAACAAAATGCTTAGACTTCAACAGTGTTGTTATACTGCATATTGTTCTCTTCAAAATGGCGTCTCCGATTTGTACCTGCTTTTTTCAAGTTGTAGATTTTAAAATGTTCTGTGTGAAGTGTTTTCTTTCTGTGGAGGCCTGACCATAGATCCCTTTACTCCTTTAGGTCTCTGGGAAAGCTGGTACTTTCCATTTTACTTTTATTTTTAAAGAGATTAATAGTAAAAACTTTAGAAACAATACACACTTTCACTAAACAAAATAATCGGAATACAATAATGGTTGCTACATGGCATATTGTTGTCTTCAAATTAGTTGTTCAGATTACCAGATATAAGTGTGCAAAATTGGTCAAAAAGTTATAAAGCATTTAAAAAGAGAAAAATTTAATCATAAACTGCTCCTTTCAATAAACCAGCAGAAATCAGGAGTACAATTATCAAAGCTATCCTGTGTATATATGCATAAATATATCTTTTTTCCCTTCTTTCTTTTCTCCTTTCCCTCATTGCAGTTCCTTCCCGTAGAACAGATCCTACCTCTTCCACAGTATCTATTGTAACTTTCAGATTTTATGTTCTCTTTCAGTTTGCTGCACTAGGGAGACAATATGATGTTTACAGATGTGGGTCTGATTTTTCTCACTTATGAGTATGGTCTACAGTAGCATCCATTTACATATAAAAGCCTCAAGCTTATCTGTCTTTATAATGAGTAGTACTCCACTGTGCAAAAATACATTTTTTAAATCTATACCTCTGTTGAAGGGCATCTGGGTTGTGTCCAAGATGTAGCTGTGACAAATTGTCCTGCTATAAACATGGGTGCACATATATTGCTGTGGTACGATGTTTTCAGTTCTGGAAAAGTGCACAGGAGAGGAATAGGCTGGGTTGAATGGAAGATGGAAGAGGAGGTTGACACTTGTGCTTGGCCTCTCCTGATCTCCACACAGGGTTGCCTTTTCCTTGTTCTTTTAATCTGCATTACATTGCCATAGTAAGCCATGAGATGAGCACACCCCTTTTCTGAGTGTTGTGTGGATTGTCCTACTAAACTGTCATGCCTGAGAGTGGCTTTTAGGAACCTGGATGCACACTGCTTCCCATCTTGGTCCACTGCCTGTTGTACATCAATGATGTTATTAGGAAAGGGGCAAACAGAAATGGGAAGAGGGGTGGGGCTAGGACCCTAAAGCCTTTGGCCTAGTTACTATAAGCCATGCACGACTTTAGATGCTTTTCATGTAGCCATTATCATATTGAATCCTTGGAATTACTCTATGACATCTATTTTATGTAAGGAATAGAGGTTCGGTCTCTGGCCCTCAGGAGAGCAAATGGATACATTCAATATAGCTTAAAACTCTAAGCAGAACAGAAGCATATGCCCCTCAAAAGTGACTGATAGAGTCAAGTCCTGGTTGGGTTCTGTTCTGTCCCAAACCCTGGGCCCAGCCTACAGTGGCAAAGATGTAGGCACATCCACAGATCCAGAGCATGATTTTTAGCAGCTGTGCATTTTTTACCTCGGCCGGAGCACACTGTGGAGCCCCTGAGTACACCTGTGACTTCCAGCATCCTCAGTGTGTTCAGGTCTCTCTGACAGGTGGGGCGCATCTGTCCTGGGTGTGGGAAGGTAATCCCTTATAGGGCTCTTAAGCCAGAGGCATTCTTAGTGTCTTTCATGGGATAGTTCTGAGGCTTGTTACCCGGAGCCTCACACATGATCGCTAATGCAATTGAGCACCAGCTGACCACGGCAGAGTCCCACTCCATAACCTGCTCTTCACTTCATTCTATTTTGGTACTGGAAATAGAACTCAGGACCTTGCACTTGCCAGGCAGGTGCTTTTTTCTGAGCTATATCCCCCCACCCATCTCATTCTTTCTTACCCACCTTGCTTTCCCATTCCTTCACTAGGAGCAAGCTATCTCCTCCTAAATAAACTACTTGAACTACAAATTTAACCTTATATCTATTTCTGGTGGGAACTTAGAGAAGACAACATATCTACTCAGATAGATGTCATATTCTAAGCAAAAAAAGTGCTTGAACAACAGTGATGCTATCATTTTACTCTGTATTCTGTATGTTTAAATGTCATTCACATATTTGAAGCTGTATCAACATATTCATTTCTAACATGAGCTACCATATGTGGCTCTGTATTATAATATGTTCCCTGTACTTTAGTGTACCTGGCTAATTCTCCTTGTTTTCCACTCTTAATACCAGTAAAGTATGTGTCTAAATGAACCATCACTTGTAAAGCTGAAAGCTGATATTTACTTAATCAAAATTAAACTTCTTAATACCTATTAAAGGGAAAATCCATTGGGGGAAAAACATAGAGGCTAATGCTCATATTATTTTTCAGACAATAAAAACCCTTGCATAATCCTATTATGAACATTAGCATACATTTCACAGCCCACCTGGCAAACAATACAGATTGTGACTCTGTGTATTTGAAATGCAATCCAGGGCATTGTAGTAAAGAAAATGGTAAAATCTACAGCTGTGTCAGTGGGTCAAAAAGCGGTCATGGTACATTTCTCAGACACCGTAGATGACCCAAATAGACTTTTATAAAGACAAGCTGTGTGTTAGAAACATGTTTTTCCAAGCCAAGACAGATCTGAAGGTCCAGCAATGTGGGCAGTAGGGAGACGATGGGGAGAGAGAACATTACCTGTTTTTAGTGATTCATAGTTAAACTGTGACAGAAGTTCAGCATCCTGTGGAATGGAAATTCTTATTACAAAATATTCTTTAGCCGTTGGAGGAAATACAGTATCAGTAAAAGAAGTTTTTACTAGAATTTTCAAAGACATAATTCTAATCAGTTTGAGAAGTTTTAATCTGAATGATTGAAAGACTTTAGATTTCTCCCATCTCATGCTTATTTTGTTGATATACTTAATAAGAATTCAATCAAAATATTTAAAATACTATTTCAACACACTCCGTGCTCCTTTGATTGGATTGGCCTGATTCTTTTGCTTCCTATTTCTTTCTAGATGAGGGTTGAATATAAAATATAAATATGAAATCATATCCCCAAAGAATACATGTGTTGTTTATGATACATTCTAGCTCCATTCCTTTCTAAAACTTGAAAAAAATCAATGCTACTATCATTAAATGCTATTTTATAAGGCAAAGTATCAGAATACCTGTTATAGTGTGTACAGCCTTAATGTACTGTTTAGCACTAGAATTAATAGACACATTGATATTTTCATTTCACCACTGACAGGATTCATAAATTGAAAGATTTATAATTAGAAGATTTTGTCATTCTGAATCCTTTTTATTTATTTCAGACACATGTCTTACTTAACTTATACTTAAATTTAAAGTCAATCTCATTTGTCATGTTCCTTCCTCTGAAATACAGATGAAATTTGTTTATTTAAAAGGTACTTCAGAAGTTTAAGTCTGACTGGGTGATATATTCATAGTTTATTAATATAGTAAATGTAATACTGAGTGCATATTTAATAACTAGTCTAAGCCATTAATGATGCATTTTTCTGGAAAATCATAAACTTAATGCATATCTTTGTATGAATCTACACTTTCAGTTGCATCAACAAAAAAGAAGTTCCATTTCTTGCCAAAGCACTAAATAAATGTCACCCTCTCTCCACATGCCAACCGCACTGTATCTTCTTATTCCAGAGAACTTGGGCTAAGGAAGCAGAAGTCATTGACCTAATAAAAGAAAGCACTAAAATATAGTTTCACAAATACAGAAAGGTACACCTGGCTAAAGCGGGACTGACAAGAGCAATTTATAGAGTGTAAGAGAAGGCAAAGCCTCTTTAACATAATACAGATGATGCTATTTTTATTGCAAAGATTTATACAGCTGTGGCAAGAAATAGAACTTTCCACAATTTAAATTAAGTCCCATTGCAAGGAAAAGACTAGTCCATGGCAAAGCTGAACAATAAGCACAGAAGAAAGGAAAATCTGACATTACAAGAAGAGAGGAGCTTATTGTGTTGCCAGAAGAGACACTACTTTTTGTCCTCTTCTAGCAAAATATTTTTGTTAGTTTCTTAATTACAAGGACTATTAGTTAAGACTTTGCTGTAACAACTAGAAGCTCCAATTCATTAAGAAGCATGGTGGCTTCTGTCTAAGGTTTTAATTCATAGATCACTCTTTCAACATAAGAAACAGACCAGCCAGGTTCTTTATGTTCTGTGGGTGTGTCATCCCATAGGGCCATTGATGGAAGTGCCAGAGAAAGGCTGGAGGAGCCTTGCTTGGAAGTGTCACTTGTTGCTGGTACTTGCTTCCCTTAGGTGAGAATTCTTTACATAGCCAGGCCTACCTGGAGAATCCTGAGAGATCCAAACAGTGTCTAGACAGTTACTTCTGAGTTTCAGTTGCATTTTGTTGCAAAGAAAAGATTACTGTGATCAGAAGCTAGGAGGAATTGGGAATGTTGCAATTTCATATGAAGTGTTGGTAGTGCTTACTGTCTAATATCAAAAGAACAAAGAAGAAACTGTCCAGATTTTCTGCCTGACTGAAGTTCTATCCATTCTTCAAGGCTTGGTTTTAAGAGCTGTTTTCCAAGGAGACTTTCTAGTTTTCATTACTCCACACTCCTGTTAGAGAATGATGAATGGTAGAGGTGCTATGGAGGCCCGATTTAGATGTTTTTTACCCTACTGGAGGGCCCATGCCCCAGCTGCTGTGAATGTCAGATGCTGGTGTGCAAAGGTGCTTCTTTTCTCCAGAGATTTACCACCTAGAGGACACTTTGCCTCAGAGATTAACTTGCCTTTCCATGACCCTGGAGGCAGCCAAGCCAGCAAATATAGCCAGCTCCAAAGTGGGGCCCATGTAGGTGCTGTTCACACTCAGAGCTGCCCACAAGGTTCCTGCAGTGGAAGCCCTGTTTTAGGTTCTACTTTCATGGAGCAAGGACAAAAGCTACAAGCCTCTTTAATTTCTACTGCTGGGAAACTCCACATAATCTTCCTATGTTCTACTTGCATTTCATTTTTCAATGAGCAGACACATCTTAAGAAAGAAAGGGTCATAACTGCAGTGTGATCAAACTCCAGGGTTTTTTTCTGTCAATGAATTTTAATTTCCCAAATTTCTCAAATTCTGTACATTTGAAGGCCATACAATGAGAAATAACTGAGCTTACATGATGAATTCGACATATATAATAATGCCTTTGTGTTCATCCCTGGTTAGAGGTAAGGTTTGAATGGGATTTCTGGATACTAAGAAGAAAAACACACACACATATTGTCCACTGGGGAAGTTACCTCTACTCCAAAATGAACATCCCATTCTATAAGATGGGGCACTTGGTGAACCGAAGGTAGGTGAAAGAATTAGTTGATACAGTGCTATGGGTTAGGGCAGAAGAAAGTATAAATGTTTGCCTTTGTGCTCCTTTACCTTAATCCTGAAATATTCCACCATAATTTTGTTATCTCTTTAGATCCTTGAGCCATTACCAGCCCCATATTTCAGCAGTAAGATTTAAAACTTGAGTCAGCTTCAGATTCTGATTCCTACAACAATAATCTGGGATGTCTTTGATTTGATTTGCCTGTCCCTAAAATTTGTTACTGGGAATCCTAGTGTCCAGTCAGTGAGGGAGCACCCACTGGTTTTTATAATGTTCATATTTGGCTTATGTCAAGCAGAACATTTCAGGTTCTGCAATGAATTAATACTTCATTAACATAATTAATAAGATTCAGACATGACATCACTGGTGTGTTCCATTTAATTCCTGCGGATATCACCGAAGTGGAAATGTTCCTGAGGGAAAACATTTAGGAACTTTCTTGATGGTACAGGTTAAGTTTTTCTTTCATTCAGGACAATATTCTCATAATTTTCTAGGTTAATGGGACAAATATAAAAATACAGCTTCTCTTTAAATCCTTCAAATGTCCACAGAATCCATCCATTAGCAGGGAAAAGGATTTCTCTCTCCTGACAAAATCATGTTAATTTGTAGTTCTCAAACTTACTGCTTCTACTTGAAATAACTTTACTGCTCCATTTGACAATTCCATGTACTTTTATTTCAAGCTAAAGCTTCACTAGGAAAACATTTTCCAAAACCTCAAGGCTACAATTATCTGATTAGTTTCTGACTACCCAGAGTGTGTCTTTTTTGGTTCAGTTTATTAATAGAGTATGTTGAAGTTATCACTTCTTTTCTATTACAGGTTGACAGGCTTGTCTAAGAGCCTTTTTCTGGCCGCATACTCCACAGAGAATCAGAGTGTGACTCATATACTATAGTATAATACTATACACATTGTGCTTAGCACACAGCTCAACATACAGTGGATGCCAAGTATACAATTGGAAGTGCAGGCACCCGCCTATCATACATCTCATGGCATCATCATTACTAGGTCTCTGAGATGAAAGGGAGGTCAGGAATGTCATGTGCTTCTTTAACCCACTTCCTTGACCCACTGTGACCCAAGGGTGTTATACAACCAAGTGTAGAAAGGAATCCACTCCTCTTCCCTTCTCTTCCAGCACACCTTGCCTGGAATCAGCCTTAGACATCACCAGCAAGAGACTGTCTCTAAGTGGGTCAGAAGAAAGGGTCACGGCTGGCTCAGAAAGATCTATGGAATCTGTCATCCAGAAAGGAGCATGACCCTGTTAAGGGTCTGTAAGAATATGGGAGAATGTGTATTGCATGAGGTGTGTGTTGCTACATGTGGAAAAATTTATGTTTCTCCTGCAGTTATTTCCTAAAGAAGAAATTATGTAAGAAATGCATATATGTGCTATAAACTAGTATCCTTCTTAAGTGACAAATATATATTTGTGTCACCATAGACTTTGGACAGATATCTGGGATTTAGAGAGTGTCAATTTGCATAAGAGAGACCCCAGCTTCCCTTGATTCTGAGCCATGGGTGTGCAGCACGGGGGGTCGTGTTGCATAGATACAGAGGCCACTGCAGTGTGCATCTGTTCACCCTGATCTATGTGTCTTTGGCCCATGAGGCACAAATCTTGCCCTACACCCTTCCAATGAGGCCAGAGGGAGGGGGCTGAGGGAGCATCAGCCATGGGGTCAGTTTCTAGCTTTCTCTTGCTAAGTGAATTTTGGACAGCTCCCTGATTTCCTGCTATTTGTTCTACTCATCTATACAATGAAGATAATAGCATCTATGTGTCAGAATTTTTTTTTGAGAACTACAGGGAATATGTGTTAGTCAAAAACCAATGAACTTATCCATTTACTCAATGAATATTTATTGTGTACTTACTGAATGCTGGATTACTCTGAACTAGAACAGGAAAGTTTAAGCAATACATATGGTTCTCTGTGTTCTGTGGCAGAGACTAGAGCTAACGCGTGCTAAGAGAATCCTCAAATGGATCCTATGGGCTGATAATGGGAGCTGGTATAAAACTTGAAGAAGCCAAGGAAGTTAGCCATGCGGTATCTTGGTTCAGGCTACTATAACAACAATGACAACAACAACCAAACGTAAGTTGGTGGCTTAATAACTCATTTCTTGTGGCTTTAGAGGCTGGGAAGTGTAGGATGAAGATACTGGCACAGCCAGTGCCCAGTGAAGGCTCCTTCCTGTTTTATATGTCCATTTCCTTGTTCTGTTCTCTCATGCTGAAAAGCAAAGCAAGCATGTGTGTCTGTCCTTCAGGAGAGAACCTTCTGGTAATCCCTACATCCAGAGACCATCATAGAGAATTAAGATTCCAATCTATGGGGACCTGTGGAGAGACATAAATACTCCCTCCATGACTTTAGGAAATAGACTTTCGGGTAAAGCAAATAGCAAATGCAAAGGCCGTGGGGTTGGAGCAGGGCTAGTGTGTTTTGATAACGCCCCAAGGGCTCCTATGCTCAGAGAGGGGTTGGCAAGGAGGAGATGAGAAGATGAGAGGAGACAGTGAGTGAGATGATGGAGAAGTTGGTCAGGCAGATCCCTGCAGGCCATTAGAATGGCTTCGGCTTTCACCCTGATGAGAACACAAACCACTGAGGTATTTGGAGAAGCAGGTTGGCTTAATAGCATCACTTGTGTTGTAGGTTGTGAAAAGAGTAAATGGAGGTCAGAACCCTGATGTGCAGGTGGCTGCAGTGGTAGGAGGAAGAGGAAGGTAGCAAGGGTTGGGCTGGCACCACTGAGTTTAGTCAGCTTAGGTATAGATGGTATCTAGACTGCAATGAGGAGCAATTAAAGTTTGAAAAAAATCCAAGATGTGTAAGTCACTATCGGGCTTTTGATAACTTCAATGCTTATTTGATACAGCAATGATTTTTGATGCAGCAATATTTCTGATAGTAATGTTTAAAATGCCTCCTTCATGCCAAAACCCCCACAGGAAATGCCCTGGATATTAATATTTTGCATGTGAAACACCAAACATGAGCGTTAAATACTGTGGCAAGATACTTTTGTCTTCTCTAATACATCTCAAAAGTTGAGATACTCCATGAGTTTTCTGAAGATGTTTGTTATGGTAATGAAGTCTCAATGTAAAGTAGGTAGAAGCAAAGCTATTCTGGGATACTAGAAGTTGCATTCCACTTCTGCTCTGTGCTATTTGCATTTGGATAAATTTGGGTACCTACTAGTACTCAAAATGAAGGTTTATCAGAAGGAGGCTCAGGCTATTGTCAGCTGGTTTCCATGTTGGAAGGGTTCAAATTTTCCGAGTTTATAATGGGCTTCAAACAGAAGAAGGGTGGTGCAAGGACAAGAGTATCTCCTTTCAGGTAATGCCCCAGCAACCAAACTTCAGCCAGACCACCTCCTAACATCACTGTCTACTATACTCATCAATTAATGAGTGTGGTGCCCCATGGTCAAATCATCTTTCTAAAGCCCCACCTTTGAACACAT
>NW_004524636.1:5060803-5063433 GCF_000260255.1 Octodon degus
AATGATGATAGTTTAGCTTGCTCTCTAAAACCAAATGGGGGGTTGGGGTGAAATGTTGGTGGTCTAAGCACCTCCCTGGAAAGTGCAAGGAGCTGGGTTCAATCCCTGGTGCTGGCACCAAGCCATCCACTGAAACCAGTCATGGTGGTGTGTACCTGTAATCCCAGCTCTGGGGAGGCTGAGACAGGAGGATTGCTACAAGTCTGAGTTGTGTAGTGAGACCCTGTACCAAATAATAAGTAAATAAAAAGACTAAAATAAAATAAAATAAAAACCAAAGGGGATTACATTGTACAATGTCCATGTAGACAACAAGAGGGATATTAGGGGTCACTACATAAGAGTTTAGTCTAAGTGTTCTGCTATTCAGCACTACTCAGTTGAAATTAACATGGATTATTATGCACACACATACAAATACATTTCTTATTAGAAAAAGGACAGAGAAATGGATTAACTATAGAATTTGTAAAAATGAAATGACACTAACTATAAATGTTAATCAACAGACTAGCAGTGTAACAGGCAGCTTACCAAGTAGTTCAGGAAAAGTAATGGAATTGCCAACCTGAAAGCATGAATAGGAGGAAGAATCTTTAAACACAAAAGCAGTTTGAGACACTTGATGTAAATCCAATTTGTAATTAAAACAAACACAAAATAAATTCATCTCATTAAAGGCTCTGGATTTACTGACTGTTTTTCCAAATTCCAAATTCCAGATAACATCAAAACAGTAATAAAAGTTAGAGAAAGTAGGGCTTCAATATTGACAATACGTATAAAAATTTTTTTAAAGTAAAACATATAATAATCTAATATTAACATTAGCAGTATTTTTTTTCTCCTTGATCTTGCTTATACTGAATTTTAGGTCTAATTCTATTTTCTTTAAACACTCATTATTAAAAATAAGGTGCTTGCATATGGAGAAAAAACATTCTCTCAGGCTTTCACAGGCAACAAATTGGTCAAGCAGTGGCCATGACTCACCCACATGGCTGACACAAAGGATCTACAAACTGGTACAGGGTTTCAGGGTAAATCATGAGGGGATATGACTGAACTTGTCAGACACAAAAGTTGCATTTCTTGTTATATAGGTCTTGCTTTATCTTGGTCTTAACCATCCAGCAGAAAGGTATAAAAACAAGGTATGAGGGGTGAAGTCATGTTGGTATGCGGGGCTGTAAAGGGCTCAGGTCAACAACTTCTGACATTGCCAGTCCTGCGGATGACCCACTACTATTATGGACTACTGAACTATATTGGAATATTTTGCTGAATTCACTTACCTACAATATTTAAATGATAGTGGAATACCCTTCTCTGACAAAACTAAACAAAAAAGGGGTTACAAATGAAGGACAATTTTGTATCTGTATATTCAAAATAGTTAACATAGATATGCAGCTACATTCTCTTAATTCAATGAATAAGATTTGTTCTAATAGTGATTGTGGATGGGATCTCATGTCTGCCTCTTGTACAATGAATAACCACTGAGACAACATAACCAATAAATTAAGCTGCTTGAATTTTTATATTTTAGATACAAACATAAAGGTCCATAATGTTTTTTTTTCAGAATATATTCAAATCTTTCATAATACCTCATTTTCCAAACATTCCTATAAGTTAAAAAGTAAAAACCAACCAAGCAGGTTCAAACCACAAGCAACCACACCAGCCCTCTTTTTGTCCTTTATATTTTTTTCTACCCAGGATGGGGCACCCTTAATCCTACCTACAACTATTGCCAAACCAATCATTGAGCTAATTTAGTAATCACACACCCTTAACTCCAGCATCACACACTCTAGAGCTGGCTACCTCTGAAGAAGGCCACCCATGACCACAGGGAACTTGACAGGAGCATGTAGACACAGGTTGTCACCTTTAGTTTATATATTTTCAATAAGAGCCTTATAATTTGTTTTTAGCATGGAAAAATATAGCTTTATAGTAAAAGTCTAATTAATCCCTGTGTAAATGTCTTTGATGATTTCCTACCAGTTTTGGAATAATGACTCAGGTTCTTCCTTATAAGGTTTTAAAGTTTTGGGTAATCTGAGTCCTGTTTATCTGATCAACTTTTTTGTTTTCCTCTCTCTCCCTCGCTCTTTCTCGCTCTCTCTCATTCTCTTTCTGTCTCTCTTTCTTTCTTCCAGAGTTTGAGTTTTGTTCTCACACCACTCAAGCCTTGACAGCGAGCTTGCATAGAGGGTATGGCCGCTGCTTCTGCTGCTGCTTCGCGGTCTTCAGCTTCTCCTCATGCTTGCTGAGCCGGTGGCGCCTGGCTCACGTCTTCTCCAGTCGCAGGTCCAGGGGCGTGGACTTCTTGCCCTTGTAATATTTCCTGAGGCTTTCTTTCTGGGTCTGGCCGATGACGGTGAGAACATGGGCGCTGGGTTTCCGGACAACTCGGATCTTGGAGAGCTCAGAGGCTGAGCTGCCCGACACTTGGGCGACACACAGCTGTGACAGCTCCACCCTCAGGTTATCCAGCTGTTTCAACAACTCTTCTTTCCTCTTGCTGCCAAGATCCTGAGCCTTAGTCTTGGCGATATTTGCAAAAGAAGCCGCCGCTGCCCCTTGCTCTGAGAGAAAGAGCTCCATTTTACTTTCTG
>NW_004524636.1:5064068-5094547 GCF_000260255.1 Octodon degus
GTGCTGGGGGATTGAACCGCGGTCCCCGATGCTTTGCCAAGCTTGTTCCAAGTAGGCGCTCTAGACCACTGAGCCATCTCTCCAGCCCCCATATTACTTTCTAATGTCCCACCTGTGCCTTACTTTTGTGGTTCTTGACCACAGGAAATAATTTTTTTTTTTTTTGCCTGAGACCTTTGCTGTCATGTGTCGGTCCCTAGAATGCTCTGCATGGTAGTTGGCATGGTTGAGGTGTTCTTTTTCTTTGGGTCTATGTCCGTGATGGTTAATATTCAACTTCAGTGTGACATGGGTGCCCAGGTATTTGACTGAAAACTTTCCTGCCTGAAGAAACTGTGAGGGTGTCTGAAATTGGCGCTTGAAGCAGTAGACTGAGAAACATGGGATGGTGAGGTCCTCTCTCTGTCTGTCTTTGAGCAAGCACACTAATCTTCTGTCCTCAGACTTGGACTTGCACTGGAAGTTACACCATCAACCCTCTTGGGTCTCCACCTTGCTGGCTACAGATCTTGAGATTCCTCAGGCCCCATAAACATTTGAGCCAGGCCAATTCTTTGTAAAAAAGTTCTCTCTCTCTTTCTCTTCTCTCACACGCTCTCATAATATTTATTTTCTTTCTTTGGAGCAAGAAACCCAGACAACCCAGACTAAGGTAAAGCTCAATTTAAAATCTCATCTCTTTAAGAAGACTTCGTCATCTTATGCCTTGTCCATTTGTTTCTCTCATGGCGTACATAACAAGTTGAAATATTCTCATTGTCCTTTTTTCTTGTTTTTAAGCTGTCTGTCCAATTATAACATGCTTCTCAAAAACAGAGAGCAACTCTTGTCAACCCACTCGCTCCCTAAGCCTGGCCCAGGTTCTCATGCAAAGAGGGCTGTCCACGAGTATGTGTGGAATAGTGACTGAATGGGTAAACACATGCTTGAGCTGTCGGCTGTTTTGTCTGGGTAATTATACTTTCTTTTTGCTGGACTAAAGTGCTGTCTTCCTATTTCTGACTTCCACACCATGATCTCTGGTTTTGAATTTGCATCCTTGCAGCTCAAGATTCGTATTTCTAAATGTATTTCATATGGGTGCCTTAAACAGTCAAGACTAAAACTTTGCTTTCCCTTCTCAATTGCCCTTGGTTGTGACCTACTTTGGGTAATGGCCCAAGCATTCATTAAGTCAGCCATATCCAAGAATAAGAAGTGTTCATTTATTCATGGATTTACATGTTTGTTTGCTGTTCACCCTGTGTGGAGCATTTGTGATCATGGGAAAAATCAACGTAATCGACATCCTTGTGGAGTTTCTGCTGCCATGTTTTAAACATTATATTGATTGCAAGAATTTTGTTCATTTTCCCTTAACCCAATGCCTTGAAATTATACCTTTTTCCTGTCTCTGTCTGCCTACCTGTCGCACACACATGGATTTTCTAAACCAAGCCAACATCCTTTTTTTTAAGATAAGGTCTCACTGTATAGTTCAGGCTACCCCTGAACTATCCTCCTGCCTCAGCCTCCTCGTGCTGGGATTAGAGGCAGTGCCAACATCATTTCTTTTAAGATGTTTAATGCTACAGGTTCTTGCTCTGTATTTCAGAGTCACAGTGATCCTCCTGTCTCAGCCTCCCTTAGTGCTGGGATTACAGACCTGCACCACCATGCCTGGTTTCAGTGGCCAGTACGATGAAGTAAATACCAGGGATTGAATTTGGCTCCTTGTGCTTGCCAGTCAGGTGCTTGGAACACCAAGCTATCTCCCCAGGCCCGGTGCTTAGAACACCAAGCTATCTCCCAGCCCCAGTGCTTGAAACACCAAGCTATCTCCCCAGCCCCAACATCATTTCTTGTCCAAATCCTTACCAGTTTTCTGGTTGGTTCCCTTTCCTCTACTCTGATCTCTTCCCAATTAATTTTTCATGCCATTAGCTAAGTGCTTTTCCTAGGACATGGATTTAAAGATCTGCTAGTGCTACAAAGCTTCCATCTTTCACCAAGGTTACTACCAAGGAGCAGCTTAGATTCTTTCATGGTGTGCCATGTACTTCATGATTCATTTTACTAGATGACTTTCAGATAAAAATGTAGCCCCTGCTGGACTCTTTCAGAATATTTTGCTGAGTTTACACACCTATAATATTCAATAACGGAACTTAGAAAAAATGGGGTATACCAATGAATGTCCATTTTGTATCTGTGTATTCAAAGAGGTTGGGATAGATATATAGTTGCATTCTCTTAATGAATAGAATGATTTGTTCTAATGGTGTTTGTAAATAGGATCTCAGGTCCGCATCTTGTACAGCAATTAACCACTAAGAAGAATGTATGCAGTGTATTATTTGTTGAAACTGTACTTCCGATTTGATTTGAAACTGTCTCATTGCTATCTGTTTATCAATAAAATTTTGAAAAAAAAATGTAGCCCAGTGTCTTTGCATGTGTCATTTCCTTGCTCTAGAATCCCACTCCCACCACTTTATCTTATCAGTCAGAAATTTCTTCAGTGCTCTGTGTGCCTAGATGCTTTCTGACGCTTTTGGGCTTTTTCTGGGCAAAGTAATAGAGTGTGAAATCATGTTCCTGTAGGCATTTGTGCCATTAGATTTCATCATGGATATCAGAGTCAGTGCTCATATGTTTACATATCTGGACTCCTCGCTGCACCAGGAGCAGCTCACAAATGAAGGCAGTGGATTAGGCAAGCTTCTATCCATGCTGAGCAGCACCGTCCCAGCAACACCAGTGCACCAGTGCTGAATCTTGCTCGATAAGTGAGTACTGATGAAGTGTAGAGCACAGAGTCAGTCATTTGCCTTAAGTTACACAGTAGTCAGTAGCAGTGCAGACCAGGCCCCCACATTCCCACTGTTAGTGGTTGTTGTACACTAGACTGAAGCATGGCTGTAATCGCTCCAATGTGTTTTGATTGGTGCAGGAGAAAAGAGAGCAGGAGGGTAAGCCTGGGGTTAGGCTAGTGGGGGAGAAACACCTTCAGTGGATATTTGCTGAGCTTAGAAACTCTCATATGCACTCCCAGAAACAAAACCAAAAATAGAGCGAAACAGACAAACAATCGCTAAATGGGTGCCACATATAAGTACTACTTAGAGAGAAGTAGGAATAATTCTAACAAGGAAAGGCTGGACTCAGGGCTAGCAGATATGGACTTGAACACCTTTTTTTTTTCATTGATCAGCTCTGTTCACAAATGAGGATGCCAAGGCACGGGCTTTGCTCCCCTTAAGCACCACATGCCTCGCTTACCCCATCTATAAACATGAGCCCATACTTGGAAAGATACAGTGAGGTTTATATCAGATGACCGATGGAGGATCAGAATATTGCTTGATGCATTCTACATACCTTAGAATTTAGTTTCCATTTCTGATTTTGACCCTTTCTTTGATTGGAAACCTCAGTGCACCAGAACGGCTTTTCTATCTGTTTGAGAAGAAGACTGCTGCTCTAGTGCTGCCCCGTCTGTATTTCAAGCACACTTTAACAGCTTTGGGGTGTCTTGGAATTACAGCTGCTTATCACTCCTTAGCACCTTGGCAGGAAAGCCAGTAAATCTCACCTCTTCCTGGGCTTCCAGTCCAGCTGGGGAAACCTCCATTTTCCTTTATCATCTGAATTCTGACCTTTAAGATTTCACTCTAACCTCAGGGCTTAATTTATCTGCTCTTAAAAGCAGCAGCTCTCCCTTACATGGAAGCTGTCATGCCCCAAGAAGGTACAGTGAAAGCGAAGCTCTCCTGCCTGCTTCCTCTCAAGGCACAGGGAGAAGCCCCCATAACCCACCCTCAGCTGCCTGGGGATGGGTGTTGGCTACACTGCAGCCCACTACAGCCTCTGGCTGCTGTCGCTCCCTGCATGCAGCACACTCTGAAGCTTTCACAGTTGACAAAATGCCATGAATACCATTGTGTGCAGTCAGCCCCCTGTTTGTTTTACCTGCTGTATATCCCAGCACACTTCCTGATAGCCGAGTTTGTGTTGTTTGGACTAAATCTGGACAAATATGCATAAAATGTGTTTTCAACAGATATTTCATGTAAAAACAAAGAAAGGTTTGTGTCCTTAGATTTCCCCATAACCTGAGGGCTACTGAGAATTATAAATAAATTTGGCTTCACAGGACTCCAGTCATAAATGACATTTTTTTTTTAAATGATGGAAAGGGGGAGATTTGAGTTGCACAAGAACCTTTCGTTTAATTCCCCTCTTCCCCAGTATGTCCAAAATTTAAAGAAAGTACATCTAAGTGTAACACTCAGTTGAAAGGGAGCTTTTGATTCCTGGCTATTGGGGGAAAGACTATTTATTTATTTATATTTGTTTTTAATGTTTGGTACAGGGTCTCACTATGCAGCTTGGACTCTTAGTGATCCTCCTGTTTTCAGCCTGCCCAGAACTGGGATTAAAAGCGTGGTCCACCATGCTCAGTCTTGGTGGCCAGCTCAGTGCACCCAGGGGTGGGGCCAGCATGGCATGTGGTGCCAGGAATCAAACCCCAGTTCCTGCATTTACCTAAACAGGCACTTAGTCTGCTGGGCTATTTCACTGACCCTCTGTCTATTTATATCATTCCTTTGTTTTCTTAAAATTGATGAAGATTGGTCCAGCTCTTTTAAAATACTATGTTTTATCACTCTCTGGTTGATGGACACAATCTAGTGTGAGCAAATTAGAGATATCTGGGATAGACACAGTAGCTTCCTTTTGAGAAGATAGTTTACCATTGGTAGAGAAAATGAGAGAATGTACACACAGTATATCTCAAGCTGGGGTTTCGGAGTGAGCCACATCTGCATCACTTGGAAAGGCACTGGAAATGTAAGGTATTGGACCTCACCTTGCCATAGTGATTCAGATATGTGGGAGCTGGTCAGCCATCTGGGCCTGACAGCTCTCTCTGATTAGGTCTTCCAAAAATTACAGTGCATAGAAACAGGCTAAAAATGAGAACAATACTACAGGAAATAAAGAGTTGTGAGAAAACCAGAACCTTGAATATCACAGAGACAAGAAAGGAGGGTTGGGATGGTGTTTGATGGTCCAAAAGGAAAATGAGAACATGTTAGGCAGGCATGTACCTGCTACAGCTTGTGTCTAGATGTTCCCCTAAAGCCTCATGTGGTCATAGGAAGGGCTTCTTCAGAGGTACATGGATATAGAGAGTGTGATGCTCCGTGTGTGATTACTAAATCAGTTCCACTGATTGGTTTGGCTCTCACCTTAAACCCACTAGTCTAGATAGAGTCCAAACAGGCAGAAAGAAGCTGCTAAGGTCACTCTTTGGTTTCCTTGATTGCTTTGCCACCTTCTAGCTGTCATGAACTGCTCCTCCTCATGCCTGCCCTCTTCCATGCCACCTTACCTTGGAGCTAGCTGATTATGGACTGAAACTTCTACAGATTGTGAGCCAAATAAACCTTTTTTTGTTTAACTTTGCATGTTGGGTAGTTTGTCTCAGCCATGAGAACAGTAACTAAGATAGAATTCAGTACCAGCAAAGTGGGGCCATTGCTATAAGAGTGCCTCATCTTGTGGTTTAGGAGCCTTCAGAACTAGAAGGAGAAGAGTTAGGAAAGGTTTGGAGATAACATCTGGAGAAGTGGAGCTGAAGCACGTGAGGCTATATTTGATGGGAGATTCCAGTCAGAACTTAAAAGACCAAAATGCGGATGGAAACACTGCTGGTCAATATCAGGCTCAGGATATTGCTGCTGGGAAGAATTGGTTTGGCTCTCACCCTCTCACCCAGCCTGCACTGGCTGTTGGACTCCAGATGATGTGTGTTATGCCTTGATAGAAAGTTTGCACTTTGCTCCTGTCAGGGGACCTTGCCTGAGCCAAAGATTAAGGGTGGTGGACTGATCAATCTCATAGGAGGAATTTCAAGACAGTATCATGTGGAGGCAGTTGCATGGCCATGGGGGAACTTTAATCAGATATATGTTGAGACTTGAGAGCAAAGAATCCAGAAGAAAGATTCAAAATATTGTGAGCCTGGCCAGAAAGGAAGCTTCAGTAAAGGTGCAGCCTACAAAGATGAAACAGAGAAGAAATTGGCCTCTGAAAGGACTAATAGGAAAAATCCAAGTATTTCAGAAGAAGACAACAGAAAAGATGACCTGAGGTCATCATAAGAACCAGGCTTTGCAGCTTTATAGCTGCAAAGGTGAGAGACTTTGATATGAATGAGAGTCCTAGAGCACCATGTTCTAGAACAGTGGCAGCCTAGAAAGTGTGCTCCTCAGGACTGGGTTCTGAGTGCTCAGTGATCCAGGCACTTGATCCCTACAGAGAAAGAGAAGGAAGCCTGGCTACTGTGCCAGCTGGGAGCACACCCTGCTGTCGTGCACATAGTGCTGGTCTTGTGTGTTTGCAGAGTACAAGAGCTATGGGGTCAAGAAGGCTTACACCTAGATTTCAGAAGAAGGCCTGGGAGGCCAGGTAATGTGCCCTGGAGAGCGCAGTGTGTGAAGCTGTGAGTGTGAAGCTGAAGATTTGGTGGAGACCACAAAAGTTTGGAGAAGCGAGGGACATAGGTCATTTGAGAAAAAAAATTGCAAGGTGGGAGCAAAGGCAGCCCATGAAAGAAGCCATGGGATCTGTAATCACCAGCAGTACTGTAAGGCAGAGCCACTGCAGCCCTTTGGAGTTCATAATTTGCCTTGCCTTTCTAGAGATGCTGGACATGGAACTGTGGGACTTAATGTTTGCCCTGTTTTATTTTGGTCCCATTGCTTTGTATCTTCATATTAGTACGTTTTGGAATGATAATGTTGTTCTTGTGTCATTGTACATTGGAAGTGATTGGCTTTCTTTTCATTCATACAAGGGCTTATAGCTAAGAGTTTGCCTTAAATTTTAGAGGAGATTTTGGACTGGCCTTTGCAGACTGAGTTTATATAGTCATTCTAATATTCATGAACAAAGTACAACATTAAATAACTGCATGGAAATTATTAACACATATTTATGAGTACACTTTTGACTCTTGTTGTAGACAGTAACTTATAGAAGATGCTGCTCCCACTGAGAATAACTAGAAAAATTGAATAAAGTACAGAAATGTTGTGGTTAAAATCCTCAGGCACTGTATAATCAGGAAGATCCTGGAAGAAAGGGGGCTCATAGAGAGAAGCCTAACTTTTGCATCCAAATTTCCCCTGAAGGTGAATATACACCATGACCCAGCAGTTCCTACAGAAATTCATACGTAAGTGCACCCAAAGATAGGGACAAGGAAGTTTGTAAGTATTACTTGCAACAGTACCAACTGGAAATCTACCCAAACATCTGTGAGCAGCGGAGTGGATGAGTACATTGCGATACAATCGCACATGAGACACGGAGAATCCATTAACTGGAGCTCTATGCAACCCTATGGATGACTCTCATAAAGATAACAAGAATATCCACCTACATAAAGTTGCAAATCCTGCAAGTTTAATCTGTAGTGTTTGAAGTGAAGAGAGTGGTAATTCTGGATCTCTGACCATGGTGAAAATAGGAGTGAGAAAGTGGTTCTCACTGAGTTCTGCAAACGTTCTTCTTGCCAAGAGCAATTGTGTGTATGTTCCCTTTGTGGAAATTCAGCAAGCAGAGATTTTTGTGATATGTGTGCTTTTTCTTATCTATATTGCAGTTTTCCAACATTCTTACTGCAGGAAATGTGTGAGGAGGAATATCCCTTGTATTGGTTTTCTGGCATGCTTGAGGTAAATCAATCTCATGGAAGAATGGCAGATTATCTAAGATTTAGCTGGGGGCAGGAGAAAGTGATCATTGAGAACCTAGATGGAGGAGTATGCAGACCTAAGTGTCAGCTACTAGGTGGCTTTGGAAAGCTCTTTAACCTGTCTTTATTTTCTTCACTTTGAGTGGAAGTTATTGTTAAAATAGAAGTTATCTGAAAATCAACTGAACACTAAGAGAGAAATCTACAGTATTGGTGAAGGGGGTTGGGATCAAGAATAATAAACTTGGATCTAAAGTAACTGAAAAGAACCTTTCTAAGGTCCCTCCCTCTGTGTGTGCACCCCTTTTCAATAACAGAAATATGATTGGCCTTTTGGCAGTGAAAATAAATTTGAATTTTTAAAGGGTGAAAAGAAAGATAAAGGGGGGCAGGAAGAGAAGAAGGAACTTGGTAAAGGAGTGAGGAGGGAGGGAAGAAGGGGGAAAGAGAGGAGAAAGGAGGAAGGGGGAGAGAAGTGAGGGAGAGAGACACTGGAGAAGAAGTCATGATATCATAACTGGAAATTCAAGGCACGGAATCCTAGGAACTTAATATGACTTGTACAGGGCAGGCTGAAAGGAATGTGAAATTAAAACTTTCTAGGAATATCCTCAACTAATGATGGTGGCTGTAGTGCATTTCTAACTGGTGGTCAACTTCGTACATCCAGGTGAATTAAACTAGTGTGGTGCTGGGTGCAGGAGGCCCACCTGAGGGTGTTGCCGGCAGCATAAATGCAGAACAGAAGGAGCTGCCAAAATGCTATTAGGGATGCTGTTTGGAAAGGCTGGTGGAGCTGCTGGAAGCTGCTAGTTCACTTGGCTGTTCTGCTGGAGGACCTTGTCATGCTGGCTTTCCTGATGAAATTTGGAGGAGGTTTTGTCCTCATCTTGAGCATTAATTCCTGACTCTGGAGGGGAAGATGGTGCATTGCTCAGCCTCATGAAGCTGTGGTATTGTCATGCCTGATGGTAACTTGGCTTTCCTCATCAAAAGAGGAGCTCGAGACTTCACTGTTGGCTGAGGATGGCTGTGGTACTTTTGGGGGCACCCTGGTGCTTACCTTGAGCATTGCTTCCTAGCTCCAGTTCAGATTCCTCAGCTTGCTAGCACAGATCCTTTAACTCACTGGCATAGACTTCCTAGCTTCCACCACTGACCTTTGGGCCTTTCCAGAACAGATCCAAGAAGTAGGCCTGCATGAGGCTTTGTTGTGGGCTCTAGTCCTCCAATTGGACTTGGAGAAGGAGGCATTGTAATGAGCTCTAGGCCCTTAGCTGAATTCTTTAGTATTTAGTGTGTGGATAGATTTCTTGTACTTGTATGTGATTCTTGGGTGATTCATTATAAAATACTATTATAAAACAAGTCCTGTACTATGTTGTTCACCTTGCAAAACTACCAAAACATGACAGTGACATCTGGTTTACCCAGCTCTCTGGCCTCCTGAGCAGCATCACTTGGAAGTGTCCTCCACTGTCTTGCAGAGACACCCAGTGAAACTGAGCTCCAGGCCCCTGGAGTGGACATGTGTCTGACAGCCTTCTGCATTGGCTGCTTTCTTTTCCATTACCAGTGGTTTCTGAGATCAGCTCCTGCAGTTGTTTAGATGTCATTTTCCTCTCAGAGTTTATTTGTTCTTTCCCCTGGAGGCAGTCCCAGGAGACGGTAGAACATTTGAGAGAAGAGGCCTAGCCAAAATTTCCTAACTCAGTTGGGAGCATTCCTTAGGGAGGGATTACAGTACTGATCATGGGTCCTGGGCTTGTTCTCCTGAGAGCACCACTATAAGGGTCTCTCTTCGGCTTCTTCTTTGGCTATGGGATGCTTCCCCAACCACATATTCTGCTATGTGTCACAGGGCTGTGGCCAGAGCCTGCACAATGTAGACATTCAGCCTCAAAACAGTGATCTAAATAAACCTGTACTTCATAGGTACCCCAACTTGGGTATTTCATTGTATAAATGGCAAGCTGACTAATACGTATTCTAAATAAACACATTGTCAAATCCTTGTTTCACAACCAGCTTTTTTCTCCCTGGAATCTAAACCTAAGGAAACCTGCCATTGTGGTGTGTGTGCCCTTCATTGCTTTCTCTGGGATCTGGCAGCCAACACGAGCGTGGTTAGACAGTGTCTTCACAATCATGTGGTTCCCAAGCCCACTCCAGACGGCACTGCTCTGAGTCTTTTGTCAGCTGCTGTGTAGGTCCATGGAGCAGCTGCTCTTCTGCTTCCTCCTCCTTCTGCTTCTCCTCCTGCTCCTCCTTTTTCTTCCTCCTCCTCCTCCTCACAGCAGATGACAGGAGCCATTTTGCCAAAGCAGTGGCTCCATCTGTACCCTGTTCCTTGGAGCCTGAGGTCCTAGTGGAGCTTTAAAGCACTCTTGCCATGGCAGAGGACCTTGATGCCTCTGCCTGTGCTTTGCTGGGCTGAAGAGGCCCCCAACCCCTGGTGATAGCTGGAGCTTGCTAGCACCACCCAGCCCTTCTTGAGCAGTTTGTTCCCTTTCTTTGCCCTCTAAAGCTAGACTTTCCTACTGTACACCATATAGTTGCATGGGTTCTTCTTGTCAGAGGCTCCATCTTAGTCTATAGAATTGTCTCTGCCACTCTTGGACCTTGGAGCACATGTGGGCATAAAGAGTTCCAAAGCATCTCTCCCATTAAGGCAACAGGGTGTTCCATCACATGATCTTTTTTTTCCCCTGTATTTTAGGGTAGGGTCTACAGGGTATTAAGGTCTCACTACTAGATCAGACTCATAGTGATCTTCCTGTTTATAGCCTCCAAAGAGCTGGGCTTACAGGTGCGTGCCACCATACCCAGTTTCAATAGCCATCTCAGTGCACCCTGGGGGCAGGGCTGGCACAGCAGATTGGGGGATCTAATCCCTGGTCCCCGAGGCTGCTTGCAGGTACTTTATTCTGCTGAACTATTTGGCTGGTTCCAATACATGGTCTTGTGCTGAATCTATAACAATCTTCTGAAAAATCTTCACTTTCTCAATTTTTCAGAACTTAACTTTTTTTTTTTGCCTGATGTAGCACACACACACACACACACACACACACACACACACACACACACACACACCTGGAATGATGAAGGCTTATAATTATCCATATTTAGAAATAAAATGACCTAATCTTGTCATCCTGATTGGAATCCACACAAATGTATGACATTGTGCTGTATCAACATCCACCTGTCATTGCAGAATTGATCAGGGTGCCGCATTAATAGCAATACAGTAGCACAGCGACTCACAGAACAGCCACTTCCACTCTTGGAAGGTACAAAACAAGGAGGGAAGCATGCAAGAAGCTAGTGAATGGTAGAGCATGTAGAGCTGAGTGTTGGCCTTGGCAGGGACCTTAAGGACAGCCAGTCCAGTCTGCATTGTCAGAGAGCAAAGTGTTGTGTCCCCAAAAGGCAGAGGAGACTTTGGCTGTGGTAGTGTGGGTTGCAGCCCTCCAAGGTGGCCTCTAACATCACACTGTTAAAAATAGCTTCCAAGCAAAAGGCCATGATGCCCTAAGCCACTCTGAGTACATCTAACAGGCAGTAGAGATGAGATCACCTCCCAAGGGGACAGCTGCATCCCCAGATGTGTTTTTACTTCAGCCCTCACCCAAAAGAGCCAGAGAGTGGCTCATGGTGGGGAAAGTGCCCGCTCCCATGGCTACAAGTCCATCTGCAGCACACTCAGCACCTGGCCAGGCCTGGTAACGAGGAAGGGCACCGCCCCTAACTCTCTGCCAAATATTGTTCCTTGTACTCAACCAGTGCCCAGGTTTTATAGCCTCAGACACCTTTTCCCAAAGCACCTCACCCATTCTACCTCAGCTCCACCCCATCCCTTTCCTAGGTCAGACCTGTAATTATTGGACCGGAAAAGCAACCCAGGACACCACATGCAGGAAGGCATGCAGGCAGGGCAGCCCCCAGCAAGTGGCTAAGCTGGAAGGTTCTTTTTCTACAACATCCCATCCCCATGGTCATCCAGCAGCATCCTCTTATCACCCACCAGGGCTGTGCTGAACAGGCCTACTCCGGAGAGATTTGGGGCCAGCCAAAGGGTGAAATGGAGCCCCATCCTATGGCCTTCCCCCTACTCCTCCTGAACTCTTGGTTTTGTCCACAAGGGGGAGCCTGCCAACATATCCACACCACATCCCACCCTAAGCACCACTTCCCACCCAAAACACCACATCCCACTCCTACCCTAAGCACCAGTCCTCCCCAAAGCCCTGAGTCTGGACATGCGCACCTGCTGCACCCCGCAGGGGTGGGGCTGGTCAGAAAACCCCTGAAGACCCTAGTTAGGGGCTCAGAGACATTAGGGAAGGGAGCACTGAGGTTTGTTACTCCTTGCGGGAGAAAGGCCAGCGTTGAGCTCTCTAAAGATCCAAGGATGTGTTACTGGTCCCAGCTGATCCAGGGCTTCTTGGTGCCTAGCGTCTTCCTTCTTCCTGTTAAAGACATTTGTGCTGGATCGGATCAAGCTCTACTGCACAGTAGGGCTATATTGAATATATAGCTAAAAATAATACTGCAGTTAACAATAATTGTGTATTTCAAAATAGATGAGAGGATTTTGAATGGTCCTAGCATAAAGGAATAATAAATGCTTGATGTGGTAGATATGCTCATTATCTTGATTTGATCTTTGTACACTACATACTACACAAGGTTCAAAATATCACACTGTACTCCATGGGCATGTACAATTATTGTCAATTAAATTTTTTATGGAGACAAAGCTGTTGATTGCTCGTACCATCCCTTTAAATAAACAATTTCTCTATCCCAGTTTGAGTTCCTAAATAGTTTTATTCTTCTGCCTGAACACTCCATGACCAGCAAGTAGCATCTTACAAGCGAAGATCCTGGGGCCATGAACTAAGTGCTGAATTTTCTGAGAATGAGGGGATCACTTGTCACCCCCTCATGGTGCTCAGCTCAAACTTCCTGATTCTGTTCACTCAGTGACCAGAAGTGCTCATAGAATGTGTTAAAGAGCCATAAAACATCTAAACACAATAACAGAGCTTATGACTTTGCAATTTTAAGTGCAGGTAGGCTGAGTGCAAAAATGACATTTGAACAGAGACTAGAGGAGATGAAGTAGCTGTTCATGCATCTAATTTATCTGGGAGAAGAACACCCTTCCAGACAGAGGGAGGAATCAGTTAAAATGCCCTGTGTTCACATGGTTAGGGAGCTGGAGGAGGGGCTGATGTATCTGCAACTGAGCAAAGAATAAGGAAAGGGCAGGGGCAGAGATGGTGACCAGATCATGTGGGGCAAGACTTCTTGAGTGGAAGGACTTTCATTCACTTGTGGGTGAGTTAATAAAGGAGCTCTAGAAGGTGTGGAGACTGCAAGTTAGGACAGGATGACTCTGGCTGTCTTTGACAACAGTGGAGAAGTGGGAAGACTGGGTACGGGGCTGCTGCCATGGTCCAGGAAGGAGCTGGTGTGGCACAGGCCTGTGTGGTAACTGAGGAGGATGACAGTTAGGGTCAGAATCTGTCCATCATGCGATTCACTGGCCTCATTTGGTGACAGTGCAGCCACTGTGGGGCTTGTGGTGGTTGCTAGGACTCATCAAAGCACAAAGAGATAGGAGTCATCTTCTGTCATAAATGCTACTAGCAAGGAACAAGCATGGGACCTGGCTCTTCATCTTGCTCCTTCTCCAGTCCCAATGACAAATGTTCTCATTTTGCTTCCTGTCTCCTCTCCACACATCTCACCCATAAGTGACTTTGGTGCCAGTCACCACCTTCTCATTTAGCCATGGTCAAATGGAAACAAATCAGAATATGAGTCAGTTCATCTATTCAGAGACAGACAGATAGGTGCATCCCTCTCCTGATGACCAGGCATGTAGACACAATGCTCCATACCTGAGGCCAACTGTTTGCCTTGGTAGGAGTATGATGGAAAACAATGTACCAGGAATTGAGCAAGAAGTCCAGGGCTGGTGCTGTTGTTCTGTAGCTGAGTAACAGCAGTCACTTTCTTTAAATCTCCTGGACTTCAAATTTTTCCCCCTAAAATGGAGTGGGAAAGTGCCACCTAAGGACCATTTCAGTCTACCCATCTCACTTTCTGCTTCCACTATACCTTCTGGGCCTTTACTTTCTTTCTACTTTCCAGTATTTCTTCAGTTTAAGTGACAGCTTGTGTCTTTCTCAATTAGTCCTTTCTCTCTTGTCTCCTGGGCTTTTCTACCCTGTGCCACCTTCTCCCAGCAGATGGCAGTATTCAGTTTCCTTTCCCCGTGGTTCTTTTCCCTCTGAAAGCCAGGTAGGGGCCAGCGGGCCTTTGTGCAAAGCGGTCTCTCTGTCTGGCCTTGTAGGGGATGGGAAAAGGAAATGAAGGAAGGAACTGAGGAGTGATGAGAGGCCTCCTGGGAGCACCGGGCAATGCCAGGTAGCCTCATCTTGCTTCTCAAGTAGGTTCATTTTTATTTTATTTAGCTTTTGGGCTAGAAATAAGAACAATATTGCCTACACTGAAACAGTTCATCCCAGCGCCTATGTTCCTGTGACCCTGTGTATAGCATAATATGGATTCATTTTTCTGGTGTACCAAGCTGGAAGTTGGTAGAAGATGACCTGGTTGTGCTAGGTGGGGAGAGTTGGGTTGGAAGCAGAAGACAGGTTGGGTTACTGCTGTAGTCTCAGTGAGAGATGCAGGTGGCTCAGGTGGAGGTGGTAGAGGTTGTCAGGGAGGTGGGGCAGTGTGGGGTGGAGGTCCGTGGGATAGTGCTGCTCAGTAGCATCAGTCAAGACTGAGTTTCTCCGGGCTTCTGAAGTCACTTCTCATTCTAGGATTCTGTGGAAGCACAAAGGAAAACTGACCTACATGTGGCTTAGGGGGTGCCTGTGGGTAAATGGTAGAGGTGAACTGGAACCCAGGTTCTTACTGATGCTTCACCTCAACACTCACTGAATCTCACTAGTTGAGTTTCATTTCTTTCCCGAAGAGACCTCATCTAGGAAAATCAGCATGTGTAATAAATCCAAGCAAGCTGCTCTGGTTGAAAAAGGATAGAGTTCTACCTCTCAGGGTGTCCCTATTCCCACAGACTAAAAGAAGCAAAGTAAAACCTACCAACCTGGGTGTGGTGGCACTTGCCTATGGTCTGAACCTTCTGAGAGGCTGAGACAGGTGGATCCCAAGTTCAAGCCCAGTGTAGGCAACTTAGTGACTTAGCAAGACCCTGTCTCAAAATAAAAAAAATAAAAATGGCTGAGGGTATAGCTCAGTATTAAGTCTCTAGACTCAATATCTAGTAATACACTCCCCCACACAAACACACACACCACTACCGTCACCACCACCACCACCACCGCCAGAGGAAGCAGTGGCCACAGGGCCTTTGCATCTAAGGTCCATGTGCAGACTTACATTAATCTAGGGATTCTGGCATTCCCACACCAGCTTTTCTGCAACGTATCAGGAAGTTTTTTCAGGATGAGTACAGTGAGGATATAGAAATTTTTTTTCTTGGGTATCAGAAGCTGTCTAGGTATGAGTTATATTGGGGTGGGTGATGCCACATTCCAACTTCAAACCTTTTCATGGTTCTCAATTATCTGTAAGATCAATTTTTAACCTGTTAGCATAGGTAAGGGTGCTTTCTAGGCTGTCCTTTGTTGACCTTCCCATCCCAGAGAGCACACTGTCTCGCTGGCCCATCCTTGAAGATGGCCCTTGACACTCTAGCTCATTCTGAAAATGAGCTCAAGACCTTCCTTACTCAATGGCCCTGTCAAACATCACAGCATTTTGGACACAACTCTGTTATAGTGTAGGTCACAGTGTTTTGTGTTCACACCAGCTTCTTCCCTTGTTTGTTACTTGATTGGAATAGAGATCACCTTGTCCAGGGGTTCAGCTTTGCTGAATCAGTAAGCATCCAGAGATGTTTGGGGTTGATCTGTTCTTCTCAGAAGCAAGAGGATGCCAAGAGCAGAAAAGCTAAGAGATGTCTTAGAAATTTATTATAAAATATAGTTGAACATAGCCTTCCGAAGAACCACACACAGCCATATGGCACATGGTATTTCTAAAAATAATGTGCCACATATGTGACAGTGGTCTTCTAGGATTGTATTGGAGCTGGAAAAGTCCTACTGCCTAGTAACTTTACTGTCTCTTCTTTATCTCTAGATGCATTTTGATGCACAAGTATTTACCATGGCTTTACAGCTGCCTATGGCATTCAGTACAGTGGCATATTGTGTAAGTTTGTCAACTAGGAACATGAGGTGGCATCATGCAGCCTAGGTGTGTGTAAGAACACCCTAGATGGGTGTGTGTAAGAACACTCTATGCCATTTGAGCAGTAAAACTGTCTAAGCATTTCTCAGGATGAATATTTTTATGCAATACGCAACTGTACACATGCACACATGTATCTTACTCAGTGTGTGTGTGTGTGTGTGTGTGTGTGTGTATGTGTGTGTATCTACCTAACTAAAATGTTGAATGCTTCTCTGTTCAGTAACACAGATATTTCAGGATCTATTCTTACTGTAACATTTAAACATCCTTGTCAAAATTGTTTGACAATGCAGAGGGCAGATAAGACTTTTTAGTACAGTGAAGAATATTATCTGTGATTCAACCATACTATTTAATGTTGCCATTCTTTGGGGGACAAGACTCAAAGCAGCTCTGACCTGTGTAAAAAACAAATTAGTTGAGGGACTGCAGATGTAGATGCAGCTCAGTGGCAGAGCACTTACTGAGCATGTGTGAGGCCTGGACTCACTCCCTAGTACCACAAAGAAAAAGGAAAGTGAGCTATTTCATTAAACATTAGTAACACTAAATTCTATATAAGTGAGCCTCATTTGCATAACCACATTTAATTATTCATCTGTCCACTTAAAGAGCGCGATACTTTACATTAGAACTCTTTATTACTTCCCCCTAATGGCTGTAAATAAAGTCCCCTTACAATTTGCTTCCATATCAATAATGATATGGAAGAAATGATTTATCAGTTAATAGTAGTCAAGCATTAGAGAACATAAGTGCTATCTTTCACGCTCCTTAGACATTTTTTCATCTAGATCATTAAAGCAACTGTGTCAAGCTTTAAAATAAATACCTTCTTCTCTTTCAAAATAACATATCAATTAAATCCTAAGTAGCATTCCCTTGGATAAGCAATTTAGAAAGTTTTCTACAACTTAAAAAATTGATGATATTTTAGTACCATACAATGATGAAAAACAATTCCAGCATGAGGTTCAAGGCACAGATTCCCCGATCTTGACTTGGTTCAACTTCCAGCTCTACTCCTCAGTAGGTGTGCAATTCAGGAGACCAGCCTTCCTGGGCTGTCACAGGCATTCAAAGAGAAGTGTAAATTTCTTAGCTAGGAGAGCGAAAGAAATAGATTTCCCTTTAGAGCTCTGAAAAGGACTCAGTCCTTCCAGTGTATTGCCTTTAGGAAATCTACTCTGAAATAATAAATTTGTCTTACTCCAGTAATCTGTTGGCAATTTGTCATTGTTGCCACAGGAATTGCATACAGATTTTGGCTAAAAAAATTTTTGCTCTATAAAATCAACAAAGAAATACGATTTCATTTACATACATTTGATTTGCAATAGGTTTTAATAAATCTTATTAGTTTCTGGAAAATAGAAATTAACTTTAAAAAACCTGATTAATACATATTTTGAAAGATAACACCATGTAGAAGACATAGATATAGGAGTTTTGCATGTTCAGGTTGTAATGGAATATTACATAGAGAATATGATTACTTGACTGACCTTATCAGATACAAAAGATACGTTTCTTGTTATATAGTACTTGCTTTATCTTGGTCTTAATCATCCAGCAAAAAAGTATAAAAACGAGGTATAAAAAGTAAAGCCATTTTAATATGCTGAGCTATAAAAGGCTCTAGTCAACAACTTCTGCAGATAATCCACTACTATTGTGGACTCCCGGACTGTGTTGGATTGTTTTGCTGAATTCAAGCACCTATAATATTTAGATACCAATAGAATACCCATCTCTGACAAGACTAAACAAAAAAGGGGATACAAAGGAAGGACCATTTTGTATTTGTATATACAGAATAGTTGGATAGATATACAGCTATTTTTGCTTAATTCAATGAGAAGAAAGATTTGTAGTAATAGTATTTGGACAGAATATCCTGTCTGCTTCTTGTACTGTGGATAACCACTAAGAAGATAACAATGTGCAATGTATTAATTATTGAAACAGTCCTATTAATCAGCTTTGAAATTGTCTCATTGATATTTGTTTCTCAATAAAACAAAATAAAAAAATAAAAAAGAGAATATGCTTATCTTCCTCACTTAATTAAAAATGAAGATTTTGAATCTTCTACATAGCATTTGGTTTTGTGTCTCCATAAGACTCTAACTGTCCTCTTATTTTTGTGTATTAGTACAGAACAGTTTCTTGCTACTTTTATTGCACAATGAAAAAATTTTCCCATCTTTGACAATGAAATAGAAGGAAGGTAGTGAGGATGGTAGGAAGGAAGGAAAAAAGGAAAAATGGAAGGAAGAGGAAGGAAGGAAGGAAGAAAGGAAGAGAAGGAAAGAACAACAGAAATTCCACTTATAAATAAGAAACTTAACAGCCATCAGGAAGGATTTACAATTCCACTCCAATACATATGCAGACTCACTGTCTTCTATCCCTAAGTGTGTAGGTGTGTAAAATACTACTCCAAAGGGCATGGATCATTTTTGTTAAAAGTCCAACACCTTCCACACCTCCGCATCCTCCATCTCCTACAACCTCATCACAAAAATAACCACACCCCCGCTGCATGTACATACGTGCCTTTAACTTGCCACTGTGAAATAGTACCGTAGCTACTTAAAAACTACATTGGGAATCTGTTGTACCTCTCCTTTAAGTAATTCCTCCTTTTTCTACTTTCTGTTACCTGTGTGTAAATTCAGCTCATGATTTGTGTGTAAAACAGAATTGATGGTTACTGCCAAAATACATCAAAATAACCATTTCTAACCCCAAATATGTCCTAATATGTACACAAGCATCTCAAGTTACCAGTAAACAGTTTTTAAAAATCATTTCAATAATACTGTTTAGCTTTTAATTGGCTCATTCATATTTTGGATTATCATTTTTCTTTCTCCTGTATGAATCATGCCCAGAGTAGCTCCCGGAAGTTGATACCAGCAATCAGATTTGTGCTGAACAGATGCATGGGGTGTGGTCCTTGAGATTTCCCCCAATTCTCAAGTCACATCTACTTTCTTCATAAAGCAAAGCAATGATAATATTATGCATAAAACCACAGAGAAGTTAAAAGGAGATTTTCAGTTTCATGCCCCAGTTCTAAGCAAGTGTGTAAATACTAAATGAGCTCAATCATACCATAGAGAAGTCATAGCTGAAGAACTAGGAAAGATCAGTCTCATGCACCTAGGATCAGTTTGCAGCAAAATGCATCATCTCCACAACTGAGAGCCCCACTTAATAGCAGGAAAGAGAGTTGACCAGACAGAGGAAGCTTTCAGATCTGTGAAAAGAGAGCTAATTAAAGTGGGAGAAAACATTGCTATCTGTAGATGAAGCTTCCATGTGGACATTGGTGCAAAATGGCTAAAATGTTTCTTACGAAGCACTGCAGGCTACTAGTGGCACAGTATCCGTGGATTCTTGTTCATGGACAGTCATCACCACATGGCACACCAGCGAGAGTTTCCACAGTAGCTCAAAGTGGCCGCAAGAAAGAGGCTGGCTGAGTTGTGCCTCAGCTGCTGGTCTGCTTAGGTCTCCATTTGATTCCTCTCTGTGTGCTCATTTCTGAGTGCTCATCCTCCTGGACCACTCACCAGTGGAGCGGGTCCAATTTCTCCCTCTATCACCAAACCCCTCCCAGTTCCTCATGAGCCCCCCTCCACCCCCAGATCGTATGCTGAACCTCCCATTAGCGTGATGCACGTGGGTAGCCTCTTTCTCTGAACTGCTGCCCAGCCTGGCATTTGATCAGATTCTGACTGATGCAGATATGAGCCTTTCATAGACGCACTGAGCTGGAATGGGCACTGGAGAGAATCTGATCCAGCCTCTCCTTTTATAGATAAAGAAACGGTGTTCCAGAGAGCGGGCCTTTTGCCAGCCATCACTCAGAGAGTGAGTGGGATCCTGGCCCTGGGCTGCTTGTCTACAGCTCTTCGCACTTCACCACTCAGATATTGTGTGGTTGCCAGGGCTTCATGGTTTTTGCTGATATCACCTCTTAGTTGAAAATACTGTTTCTAATATTTTGATTCTATTCCTATAGTGAACAATAGCTGGCTCTTTATTATTGGCATGTAAATGTGTGTCACAGCCACTCTAATACAAGAATTTAATAATTTCCCCTCATTTTTAGTTTGTTGGTAATTAGGAACAAAGTAAACAATAGGTTATCAAACTGCATTGTTTCAAAAATTGCAAATTTATTATTCTCTCACATCTTATATAATACTTCCCTAATGTTTTACATATATGCCTCCTTTTACAAACCATATATTCTGCTAGAAAGAATGCAGGATGTATATCCTATATCTTATACATAATACACATAAATGCACTGAAATTCCATTAAGCATATGGATACTTAAAATAATCTATACTTAAATTCCTACTGAGGGACACTAACAAAAAACTAACCTGGATTCTTAAGAAATGTCAATCATGTAGAACAAAAACAGGAAGCATTAACATATTTCAGGTTAAAGCAATATAAAAAGAGATGCCAATAAAAAGTTATAACTATAGATTGAGATCTGGAGAAGGAAAATAAAGTACCTATAAAGCACATTATTTGGAGTGTTAGCAAAATTTGATTATTTACTATGGATTTAGAGAATGGTATTGTACTATTGTTCAACTTTCTGTTTTTATTCATTCCACTATGATTGTATAAGGAAATAAGATATGCTAAGGAGATTTACAATGAGGTATTTTAAGGCAAAGGAGCACACTTTCTACAACTTACTGGCAAATGGTATGACATGCTATGGTGTGGTGTGGTGTGGTATGGAGTGGTTTGGTGTGATATAGTATGGTATAGTAAGTGTAGTGTTGTGTGGTATGTGGTAGTGTTATGTCATGTTGTGTAGTGTAGTGTAATATACTACCATATAGTACAGTAGGTGAGAGAGAGAGAGAGAGAGAGAGAGAGAGAGAGAGAGAGAGAGAGAGAGAGAGAGAGAGACTTAATGTAGTGATGCAGGTAGGCTGAGATAGAGAATTTTTAAGAAGTTAAAATTCCTACCTATATATATTCCAATGTTTTGTGCTCTTCCAGTAGGTATGACATCCCATGGTTTCCAGTAGCTCTCAAAAGACAAGCCCTGTCTAGCACTGAAAAGAAAACATTTTGCTCTACTATTCTACAGTATTCTTCCTCTTCAGCTAAAGTTCTGACCTTCATTCTGATTGGCCTGGCCTGGTCACAGGACTAACTTTGAACCAACCACTGCTGTCATGAGAGGAATGGTACTGATTGGAGCAGCTTAAATCCCAAGCTCTAGTCTGGGAGCAGTACAGAAGAGTGGGTTCCTCATATCTCTCTGGAAAAAAAAAAGAAAGGAAGAAGGAAAATGGCGAGTGAGGGTTGAGTTAGATTGGGGTTTCACTCCAGTTTAGGATGTTAACAAAGTGGTGGGTTCCAGAGTGGACAAATGGAAAGGGAAGTGGGAAATGAAACCGAATGAAACATTGAGTGATGCAAATAACTTTATTTTTAAAGAATGACTATTTTGCAGCCATGTTTTGGTGGAACTGCTCATTCTTTGGTACTCCATAGCTCAAAGCTACTCAGGGACTATTGGCTGCCAATATGTAGTCAGGCACTAAAACATGGGTGTTAAGGAGTTTCTGTTCCTATCTTGAAAAAGGAATTCTTGGAGACCAAGGAGATGGTTCAGGGATGCTCCTTGTACAGAAATGAGAATCTAGAGCGCTCCCAAGACAGGGCTGTGTACCCCACATTTTCCCCAAAACCCATTCCTTTGAAATGCTACTGGATTAGCTTTAAAATGCTTTTAGGGATGATACCTGTTATGAAGACTCCAATTTTCCATGCTATTTGAAGCATGTATAAAAAGTGACTAATTTTTTTTTATTTACTCAAACCATCAGGAGTGCTACAGTTCGATTTTTAAAAGTGACTAAAATTCTACTCTTTGACGTGATGGCAGTATCCTTTACTTAGTCCACGCTACACTGACCAGGGGGCCAAGTTTAAAGATGGAGCTACGATATCTCAATAGAATTATGATGAATGCTCCCCACAGTCCTTACCAGTTAATGCGCAAAAGGAGGGAGACAGCAAGGGAGGATAAGAGGAAAGTCAGCAGACTAAAAAATGTTCATTCGCCTGCTTTTGAGTGATGTCTTCTATCATCAGCTTCACATTTGCATCATAATCTCTCTAGGCTTACTCCCATACATCAGCTCCAAGGAGGGAGAAAGCACATACCTAAGATTTCCGTTAGAATCCACATGCTTTGCTGGCTCACTTACACGTTTTTTTTTTTTTTTTGCCTCTGGTCTCTTTACACTTTCTGAGCTTGTAAGCCTGTTCTGATCACAGGGATGTTCTGAAAGAAAGAGAAAAAGTTTACTTTCAGGAAAGTTGAAACTTACCAAGCATTGCTTGGAAAGCCAATTAAAAGACCTGGTTACTCAGAACTCTACTGCATCTACCTTAAGCGTGCTTCATGATTTTTGTCCCTATCCTTAGGAAGTGTCTTATTCTGAAATTTACTTTTCCTGGCCACTCTGGTTCCTGACCGTACATCCATATGCCCATCAAAATACAGATTCTGTGTTCTGTTCTAGATATCTACCAAGTCGGCTCTTGTGAAAGAATGGCCAGGTCATCTGTATCTTTGCATAATCTCTCCAGAGTTTTCAACAGCCAAAACCTATTTGTCTCATTTAATGGTGAGGCAAGTATCTGGCATGGTAATCAAAAACCCAAACTTTATGCTTGACATTGATCTCACAATTTTGGTGAGCTGTCAAGTTATCTGGAACTCAGTTTCTTCATCAATAAAAGAAAGGACTCAAGAAATATTATCTTTAGGTTTCTTTCAGTGACAACTTTTATGAGTTTATGAGCTGTCCTTTGGGTTATTCCAAGGAAAGTTAGTCTATGAACTGGAGATGTTGATCATAATACCCTCTTCATGAAAGTTAGAGTGTAAATTAGAGACATTAGTAATAGCACATTCTTGACAAAGATTACCCTTCAGGGCTGTGGAGTCAGGCACAAAATGTGTGAATTACTCCATGTGCGTACATCAGTGAAGGTGCCATGACCACCGCTCTGCCAATCTCCTGTGAGAGGCTGGCTGGCAATGGCTGCTTCTGACTCAGTGAAAAGAAAGACCATTGAAATGTTCACAGTTCCCAGCTTAACCTGTGCTCAGGGAATTTTTATGGGAAACTCCCTTGCCTACAAATTGTGTTAACATGAGAAAACTTCCCTGTACTGGTGTGTGTGGTTGGTGGACATTCAACAGAATGGAATGCCGGGAATGATGAGCCCAACTGATTGTCTGGCAAATGTGGGGCATAACTTCAGCTCCACGTAGAGGCACCTGGGTACATGCTCCTCCCTCCCCTGCCTTCCCGTACAGACTGTTCAGATGAGGTGTACTGTTTAACCTAGCTCTAGCTGACAGCTCCAGGTAGATACAGTTGTTTACATATAGCTTCAGGAAATCCCTGTCTTCAGAAAGCTGACTTGTGCCCCTGACTATCATATGAAACATCTCTTCTCTCTCTATCTCCACAAGGTTGATGAACAAAAAGCATGGGGGCGGGGGGGGAGAATGCACAAGCCAGAGGCCTTGTCTGCACTGTGGAGTCATCGCCCTAGTGTGCCAAATGACTTTAATAAGTCTGGTCATGTTCACGTTCAACACCAAGGAGGACACTCTGAATGACTTGCATGAGGACATGCAATGCCAGCGGGATTCACATAATCAACAGCTAGGCTTGTGCCAAGAAGGGTGGGTGGAGTCGTGTGCCACATGCAAGGGATTCCTAAATGTTTACTCTAGTTTGCTGCCTAGTTATATTTGACTTCTGTGGGTTGGCACGACAACCATTCTATTTCATTTTGGCTCCTCCAATTGTTGGAAGAATAGTCAGGACTTTAAAAATAATGTTTAAAAAGCAGTTGTTTGGGGCCTTTGTTTCTTTTCCTCAAAGTAGTTGTTGGACTTAGTGTTGTGGTTAATGTGCAGGTTCCAGGGATAAAAGGATTTAGATTTCAGTTCTGGATCTAACTCCTGAACTGTGTCTGACTTCACTGCTATTCTTATTTCCATAATGGGAGTAACAACAGCATATGCTTCATGGAATTTATTGGGAAGATTAAATAGTTCAATATGTGTTGAACACTTAGCATGATGCATAGGATATAGTAAGAATTCAACAAATGTGATTGGATTAGAAGTGCCTATAAAACATTATTTTGAATTGTGGATCTTCCTGAATGGTGCAAGTTCTTCAGTGTTCTTTGGTAGCAATGACCATTTCTATCTTAACAGTTAACTACAAATCAAGTTCAGAGTCATGCAGCCCATTCTATGCTAAAAACTTATGAGCCATATGACACTGAGGGTTACATTTTTGGCACTGGTGAGTTATTTTATTGAAGGCTACAGCAAAGTAGTTTGGAACATATGCTTTTGTGACTCTGAGCTAAGGACCTAGAAAATATGATTTCTATTCTCTGTTAAATCATGCTCAGTTCTCTCTCTCTGTCTCTTGTCTTTCTGTCTGTCTGCCTCTGTCTCTGTCTGTCTGTCTCTCTGTCTATCTGTTGGTCTCTCTCTCTCCCTCTCCCTCTCTCTCCCCCTCTCTGAAATTTTAATGTATATATACATAACCCAGGAATCTTGTTCAAAATATTTTGATGCAGGAAGTGGAAGTCCAGGTAGTGCTTAACATTCTGTATTTCAGTAAGTTACCATTGGAAACTAACTCAGTTGTTCCAGAGACCTTGAATAGTGAGGTTCTGGCTTCTAGGGTGGATCTGATACCGAGCTGAGACTCCGTTGTCTCTGGAGAGATGCTAGGCATTGCCACAGTGGTACTAAACCTCTGTGCATTTTCTAGATTAATTTTATGTGTACTGTGAAAGTAAGGATAAGAAATAGAATATCTGGCACAACCAATTGTCAGTTGCAGGTAGGGATAGTATTCCAGGGTCCACACTATCTTAATGCAATCTAAACTTCATGGGGAGGGGCAAAACTTTTAAAAAATGCTACAAGTGACAGTAATGTGCAGCTTACCCTGAGTATAATTGCATTAAAAGATTGGTTCTCCACTGTTAGCATGATTCAGAGTTACTCGGAGGGTTCATTCAAATAAAGATGGCTAAGCCTCACATCCAACATTTCTGATTGACAGAGCTGCAGGGAGACCTGCGAAGGTGAATTTCTAATAAATTTCTCAGTGAAAACAACATTGTTAATGTATGTGCCTTGAGAATCATTGTTCTCTTACATATTCATTCATTCATTCATTCATTCATTCATTCATTCAATCACTCACTCATTCACCAAATGTTTGTAGAATGTGGCATGCAGCACCTTTATTATGTGATGTTCACCATTCTGGGTGGGGATATAACAGTGATTAAACAGTCCTTAGCAGATTAGAAGTGGGGGACATCATCAGGTAAGTTGCCAGCACTGGGCACATCTGGGAATGTGTAAGAGAGGTGCTGATCTAAGGAAGCCATTTCCAAGTAGATATCTTAGTGACGAGTCAGAATAAACCATGAAGCACACGGGCACTCAGGGAGAGGGACAGAACAGTGGAGACGACGTCAGGCAGAAGCCTTCTGTGTATGAGAGCAACACCAAGAGCATCAGCCTCACCAATGCAGAATTGGTGCCAGGAAGGAAAGGGGAAAAAATAGAGCACAAGAGACGAGGCTGGAGAGATAAGCAGAAGCCAGTTCATGAACAGCCCTGTGTGCCATCCAGACTTAGCCCAGGCCCAGGAGGGTGCCAGTGAAAAGCCTCAAGTAGGAGACTGACACAATCAGCATCGCTTCTTGGAAATGTTCTGACTGCAAAGTAGGGAATAGGATGAAGAGAGGTAGGGGAGACTGTGTAAGTGGGAGAAAGGCAAAGCTGTCAGCATTTAGGCTGTCATCATTGCTTACTCCCAAGTTGTCTTAGTGGCCTTTTTCTTAGAGAAGCGCATAACCTCTCTCATCTCAGTGTGTGAAATCTGGAGCAGGCCCAGGAGAGATGGAGCCTTGTTGTAACAGTGGGTGGTGGGTGGAGAGTGGTGGGCAAGCATCCACATGAGGGACTGAGGGTTGAGCCAGAGTCAGAAATGGATGGAAAAAAAAAATTAGGGCTTATCTGAATTTGGGGGAATTGTATTAGAAAAATGCTCAGCAGTAAACTCTTATCTGATTCTGTAATCACAAGAAAATCATCTGAGTTTGAGGACAGCTGATCCAGGTAGATGTGTATTGCAGCTGCTTAGGACTGGAGTGTAAGGACACGGAAGGTGTCCTGCACACTTCCAGGCAGGGGCCCACCCTAGTGCCAGTCTGACTCCTGGTCAGAACCAATATTCTTCCTGAGTCTCTTCTGGCTATGGCTGAGGACACACAGAGGCAGGGGTGATGGGACAGAAGTCGTCACGTGTCCTCATCTCACATAAAGACGAGAGACACGCACGCCTCTGCGCATGGAAAACTGACAGCACCTGGTCTTCCTGATGTGTGTGTGTGTGTGGATTCACAGAGTCCCAGAGCACCATATTAGTTTTAAATTAGAAACTTCTGGACAGACAGAGGATTCAGAACTCTTACAGCTAAATGCTAAGGAAATATTTGTTGATGTCAGGATATTTTAAATTAGGATCCTCTCTCTTCTAAAATATTTCCCAGTCATCAAATTAGCCACCAGAGGAAATCCTTCAGCATTTCTAATACTTGCTCTGTTCCTAGTAGAGTTTCAAACTGCCTTGGAGAGAAAGATATTGTCCTTTTGAAATATTCAGAAAGTTAAGTGCATTTATTGGTGTAGTTGCACTACGCATATTTGGTCCACACATGAGCTTATTTAGGATTCACAGCAGTACTATAGGGGAGAGTTTCATCCTTCCAATCTCTTAGAAGAGAGAATGGCATCTATAGAAGACATGTGGTGTTCAGGATGACCTAGCTGGCCAGATAGAAAAGTGGGGAGACAGGTCTCTATGACTTAAAATAACAGAAAATATAGAGTTTAAGGTAAAGACATTGTTGTCCTTGGATAAAACTAAAACTGAATTCAAAATATTACCTGCGGCTCTTCAGTTGAAGTGAAACTTGGACTATGGTGAGTAGCTGTGGCTGCCACAAGTCCAGATCTGTCAAGGCAGAGTGTTTTGGATTTCACCCTGGATCTTCATTTCAGTCACATGGGATGGTACCTTCAAGGCTACACCCTAGTTGGGTCCCCTCAAAGTGGCTCATAAGGCCTGTGAGCTTAAAAGTCACCCTGAAGCAAAGCTTAGCACTGAGGACATAATCACCATTCCTCATTAAACTTTGTATTAGGGTGCAGCGAGTCTGAAAGTTACCTTTGCCTGTCAGTCTTCTTAGACAGCTTGTTAGCTGTCTTAGAGACAGCTGCATTTTCTTGCCTGGATCTTTCAGTATTCTTGGATCCACAGGGGTTAAAGGAATGACGTAGCAGGTGTTTGAATAACCACACATTTGGGGGTTTCTGATGGATTCATTTCCACTGCACCCAACCCCATATCATTCAGCAAGAATGTATGATGCATTGTCTGATAACTTTTGTAGTTAAGACTCAGATGGGTAGAAGCACAATTACCTTGACTTCTGTCTGATTCTGAGTGTATGTTTAGCTCTTGTCTGCTGAATCTACAGCTCATAGACATGCTATGGCCATCTCTGGGCATTTGCTAGAAACACAGAGACTCGAAGTCTCAAGCTTTACCACTACTTGATCATAATATGCATTTTAGCCAGGTTCCCTCCCATTGTGACTTAAGCACTCTAAGTTTGAGAAGTCTAGACAGCTATTGTTAGGGAAGTGGGTCTGACCTTCTCTGTAGGATACACAGGCTGTAAGAAGGGGCTTTGGCAAGAACCTCCAAAGACACAAAGCCTTCCAGAGCTTGTTTCCTATTTGATAACTCACCAAATCTCTAACACTGGAATGCGAAGCAAGGGTTCAGCCAACGAACTGGGTGAGAGCTAATGGATCAATCTGCTCTCCCCCGAGAGTGCTTTTACCACTGACTTCTGGAATGTGTTTGATGAAAAGAAAGCAACTTCTTCAGACAGAAGATACCGATGTAGCCTGCTGAGGTTAGGACCTACAGGAACAATACCCCAATGTTATCAGAGCTTCTTGTGCCTCCAACTCCATCCCAAGACTGACAAGGGGAAAGAAAGCACATTTTAAAGGTTTTGCTGTCAGTTGTCATTATTATAAATAGATGTAAGCTTTGCTTCTCTCTGTGGAGATGTAGGCATCATTGTTCAGCTCGTGTTTGATCTCTTCCATAGCTTTTTAAAAGTTGATCTGACAAATGGAACTAGTAGCAGAGTAACATCACTTCTATTTGTCTTTCCAGAAGCTTGAATATGTTGGAAGTAAAAGTAGAAAAAGTAAGCTTTCCCTTTTCTGTCATCACATTTGAGAGTCCATCCATGAATAATTAACAAAGAAGTCAGATAGATTTAATGGTCTAAATTTATCCCAGAGAAAAATATTAGTGAGAGTCAAATTCACTGATGTGTCCATCAACCCAACTTTTGAGACCTCAACTTATCATCTGACTCACTACATTTAAGTGAGATTATTAGTAATAATTACTCTGAGTTTAGGTTTAAAGAATGTAACTCCCTCATAAGGAAAGTAGACTGATTAATGATTAGTAGGCACAGTAGGGTAAAATAAGATGGGGCTCTATAACAAAGAGACAATTAAGAAAGTTGAGGTGGCAGATACAAGACCAGCTTGAAGTGCAATGATGCTGCCTTTTAGCTATCAATATACACACAAGAGCCATCCAAAAGTAACACCTGCCTTTTGAGTTACTTTCTGGGAGTGGGTCACTTGGCCTGCTCTCCACCACTTTCCCTTCCTGTGTTAGGGTTGGTGAACATTACAAACGGCTGGAGTTTGTTAGTGAGCAAAACTACCTTGGATATAAAGATACCTTGGTAGTATCTTCACTACCACTTGGTGGTTCTCAGTAGCAACAAGAATTGAACCAATCAGTAGCTACCATCTTTGACTTTGCACACCCGACCAGAATGAACCAGACTGAAGTGTACATGACTGTCCTGAAGAGATGGAATAGGTAGTCTGAAATTGGTACATTTGGGACCCAAAGAAAAAAACACCTGGAAAACTTCATTTCACCAGGGAACCCTGTTAGCTCTAAGGAGAAATTTCAAACCTTCCACTGGCTAAGCCCATTAAAAGCAAGAGCTTTATTAGATTAACTGGCTTTGAGTAGCATATTAAAGGCTCAGACTACAGAGCTCTCATCATCAACAAAATTTCCTTTGTGAAAATGGTTTATTTTTGTCTTTCCTCAACTCCATAGATATGCAGATTCTCAGGAAGGTGTCTGTAGGTAAGTGTGGTTCTCAGGAGGTGACAGCTGTGAAGAGGACAGACTGCAGGCAGCCTTGTACAGCTGTCCAGCTCGTGGCCCTTCTTGGACATGCCTGAGAACACAAACAGGCCTTTATGCGGAGGCAGGGTTCCACTCGCAACACACCTGATTACACTAGACCTGGATTCAAAGAGCCCTGCGCCATGTCAAAGGAAAATGTTCTATCATAAATCTGCAGAAACGGAAAAGGTCAAAGTCAGTCTTGGTAATTAGTCTGCTGAAATACAGTGGCTTCGCTTTTTGTTTAAACCCTTAGAAAGAGGGCTCCACTCCCATGAGCCTCAACAAACAGCCTCTTATGAGGCACATCCTTGTCACTCCCGCCCTCTTCTGAACCCTTCCTGCTCTGCAGACCCGGCAGGGCATGTATTTTGGTTTGGTGCTGGAATTCCTCAGCTTTGGATGAATTCATGTTCCCTTCTCCGTATGAAGTTCAGGGAGCTACATACCATTTGTAGAGCTGTAGGCTATGTGAACACAGACTTCTAAGAAAAGACACCATTTTACACATCCAGAAAAATGCCGTATGCCTGCACCAGAAGTTTAAAAACATGGTGGAGCAGGTCAGTGTCAAGCACAATGATTGGTATTCTAGTCTGTCACTGGTGTTCTGAATTGGACAACTGCTTCTTCCGATTCTGCAGCTATAGGCATGCTGGAGGTTTCATGTGAGGTGTGCTGTAAGTGGAAAACACACGCATACATATTTTAGAGACAGCATAAAGAAAGGAATGTGAGATATCTTGCCAGTAATTTTGTGCTGAAATTATATTTTAATATATGAGGTTAGATAAAAATAATTATTAAATTTGATTTTACCTATATTTTTCTTTTTTTAATGAAGTGGATAGAAGGGAAGGAAAACTTACAAACAAGCCTTTAATTTTATTTCTATTGCTTGGTGCTGATACAGTAGATCAAAAGGAAAAAGAAAAAAGAAAAAGAATACTGTGGTATGCTTGATTTGGCTATCATGACTGTCCATATAATTTGGCCT
>NW_004524636.1:5094812-5119432 GCF_000260255.1 Octodon degus
CCCGGTCCTTGCATCTGCTTAAGCAGGTGCTTTAGTCAACTGAGCTATCTGGCCAGCCCTTGTGTTCAAGCTTTTAGAAGACAAATTAAGCGTTTCATGCTTACTTTGTGTTTCATTTAGTACTTAGCATAGTGCTGGATGGGAAATAAATCAATATTTACTGATGGACTAAAAATCCACAGTGGGACACAGAAATAGGACACAGACATATGATTGCCATAGTCTTCTGACTATGTGGCCAGCTTACCTTGAGACTTGCTCTGGCAATGAGTTGTGAATAAAAATGACATGTCACTTCTGAGCTGGCTGCTTATTTTTCAGAATGATATTTTGTTCCTTGCCATAATGATTAATTATGTTCTTTATAGATACAGCTCCTGTTATTATGGGTCCTCAGCTGATCTATAGCAGAAATTCTCCTTTGTTGTTTTTAGGCACTGAGGTGCAGCTCGTCTTTGCAAGTGCTACACAACCTTGCCTCTAATAACACGACATTGCTATTTGATTATACATTAGCTTCCTATAGATGGTGGCTCTAGCTTTGTAAGTCTTATACTTCAATATGGTTTATTCTTAATATCCAAAAATAAAGAGGGTCAGAGTCATACTCTCCTCTCTGATCAATGGTGATCTTTAGTATCATGTTGGAATCAGTGTCCAGTAAAACAACAGTTGAATTTTCAGCAATCTGTATTAAGAATGTCAATCAGACTGTTCCAGGAAAGCTCCTTTCTGAGGGAAAGAAGTTTCTGTAAATGGAACAACATATTTTAAAGGGGAAAGTTGCAAATCAGGTTGGTAGGGGATACCAATTAATGTTTATTGTTTCATTGGTTCCCTTCAGCTACTGTCTTTAAGGATAGCTTGTGCTTCATGTCCCACTCTACTGAGCTCTTTTAAAAGGATGTGGGATGTTTTGGGGGTAGCCTAGGTGAAGTAACATGACTAGGGGATTATCAAGTATGAGAAAGAGAGAATAGAAGGGTTAACTGTAGGAGGCAACTCTGGGGGAAAGAGTAGAATGGTTTAAACTAATTTAATCAGTTGGCAGTATATGCCATGTCTGAGCTTTGACATGGCAACTCTGCCCTGGAGAAATTCCAGTCTAAAGTCCTCAAACACGGCCATATTGTGTTTTGCTTCTAGATAAAAACTTATTGTCTCTGCATATTTCAGTTTCTGAGCTTCATTTTAGTGTGTAGAAGAGTTTCCATCCATAGCAATGATTAATAAAGCAGAAGTTGAATAAATCATCTTACTCTAAACTCTGTGTCTAGCTCTGGTTCACTTCTGGCTGCCTCATGTGGGGGATACCACCTAATCCTATTGCCTCGGGAGACTTGGGGAACCCTCACTGTGTCCCCATACAGGCGTGCAACCCTGCAGTAGGACCTAGACAGAACACTTACTCTTGTATATTAAGGGCTAGATAGAATTTAGACTCTGTGTGTTGTTCAAAGTGAAATGTTGGAGGGAGGAAGCAAGAGAATGAGATAATCCATGGTTATTCTAGAGGCTGAGGATTTAATGTCTCCCTTCCCCAGTCAGTATGTATCTTGCTTGTCTGACACTGGTTTCCCTAAAAAGCAGAGTCTGTGATGTGTTAAAGGAGGAGGAAGGAGAGAGAGAAAAAGGAAGAAATACAGAGGCAGAAGGAGAGAGGGAGAGAATGGAGTAGGAGGGGCAAGGAGTAAAGGGTCAGAGCTAACCAAGGATGTGTTCCCACTGAAGTTGAGCATCAGCCTGCTCCTACTGGGAACTCAGGATCAGGCATGATGCTGCTGAAATGGCCCTGCCTTAATGTAAAGAAGTTGTTCCTGACTCAGCCAGTTGTTACTTGTGGGCTGCCCTAGGTAGGGAGGCCTCATCTTCTAGGCAATGTGGCTCCTGGTAGCTCAAAGCAATTTGCTGAGGAAGGCAGGCCAGGGGTAGGAGAAGGTGAGCCATGAGCAGTGGCCACTTGCAGCAGCTGGGAAAGGTGTACATCTGCCTAGAGAGAGTGGTCTCAGTGGCACACAAAGCACTCTTCATCCCACTCACTTACTCCTGTACATGAGCTCAGGCTTTTTCCAGGGCTCTCTGTCTCATGATTTTGTGTCTATTGATTTTTAATTTCACAGTTCACCAATCCAAAAATCAAGTACCAGCTGCCTGACCTCGAAAATGAGGGAATGAACTTACTGTTCTCAAAAGCCCTCTTCCAACTTTGTGAGACTACTGTGTTCTAGTAGGTCAAAGGCTGGAAAGTTTCTCTTTTCCTGGTAACAAATGACCCTCTGGAGAGAGTGATTGTGCAGGCAGAGGTTTCAGGGTAGCTGATCCATTAGGTCTGGAGAGAACTAGGTACAGACCTTTGCTGGAAGTGCTTGGCCACCTGGTAAGCTGCCACTTCTGCTGGCTTTCCAGAGAACTGCTTTGTCAGGCCTGTATGCCACTGTGTGATCTTCTTGGTGGCACTGTGCTACACCTAGGACCTGGAGAAACCAGGTGCAATCAGGGGAAGTGGCAATCAAGACAGGCAGGCAGGCAGACAGACAAACAGACAGACAGACAGACAGACAGACAGACAGACAGACAGACAGACAGACAGACAGAGTTGTCAGGAGATAAAGTCAGCTTTCTTCTGCTGTCCTTGGCAGATGTCATAACAGGAGGGAGCAAACCCTGCTAACAGGGGTCTACACTGGGTCCTGCTGAGTAGTGCTCTATTCTCCTTTGATCTGTCCTTTTGTCTTTCCATCTTTTCCCTCTAATTCCTTTCTCTTGCTCCCAAAGGATGCAGTAACACTTCCTAGACAGTGACTTTCAAAGGGTGGCAGACTGTCATATTGCCCAGCACCTGCCAAATGCAGACATTTTTTTTGGAGGAAATCAGTTAGCCATCTGACTAACTGGCTCAGAATGAGGACAACTAACTTTCCCATCAGGACAAATTGTACTACAGGAATGGGACAAGGGCTCTGGAACCAGACAGCTGGCTTTAAATCCAGACCTGGCCATTTATTAGCTGTGTGACCTTGAGCAAGCTACTTTACTTTGCTGTGCCTTTATTTTCCTAAAAGTTTCCCAAGTCCAATGGGTACACATTGTCCAAGGCAGAAATGGAATAACAACCAGCACCAATATAAATCGTAGTAAAGCTGATGAAACACAAATGTTACGGAGAGGTTATGATGGATTTCTAGACAAAGAAAGCAATTATTTACCAGGAAGAAGTCAGAACTTTCTTGAAAATCTACAGAGAAAATGGCTAGTGCTGGAAGACAGTGAAATGTGGCGTGCAGCATTCCGAGGAAAGATGTGAGCTGAGGATTGGAGGTCTAGCCCCACAACCACCAGGCATTAACTCAAACAGTAAAACACCTAAAATCACTTCTTGAAAAGCATCAATCAAACTAAATACTAGAATATTTAATTCAATCAATGGGTTAAAGGACCAATATAAAAAATTCTAAAATGGAATAGCTATTACAAAAGGTTGTTGATGGTAAACATTGGTGTTATTTAACTAGAGCCATAAAAACTAAACCATTGAAGTTACTGTTACAGAACAGAATGTAAGTGTCATAAAACTGTAATATAAAAAATAATATACACAATAAAACAAGGAATGCTGGTTCCACATTTTTCATCAGGAAGAGTGAATAGATATTATCTAATAGCTAATGTTTTTCACATTGTTCTTTAGAGAGAATTTTGGGAAATTACCCATTTTATGGAGAAGCTTTCTTTTTCTAATGTTGCCCTTTAGCTTCTTCTTTTTATCCTTAGATTAAAGCAAAATCACAGTTAAAACTTTTATTTGAAAATATTATGGCATTTTTCTCATGTGTATAAACACTGATTAATTTATCAATCTGTTAATGCGTATGTTCTTATTTTATTCGTCCATCCTTTCATCCACCCATCTTCCATCTGTGTATAGCATGGATGCATAATGAAGTACATATACATATGTGAGTATATATCTTTTATACATCTGTGATAAAGATCTTCAAGTGAAACCTTTGCTTCTGGATGAAGGTGATTCTAGGTAATTTCAGTTTTTAATTGCTTCAATTATTTCCTATAAATATGCATCATTGTAATAAAACCACATAGACAATTCAATTTCAAAAGAGAGTAACAAAATTTATGTTCTACTATTACAGGGCGGAATGAACAAGAAACAATGGACACATTTCATCCAAGGCAGAACTGAAATGATAACTAACATCAATATGAATATTTGCGTGTGACAATGGCTATGAATATGTAGATATGTAGGCACTTTCTGAAATGATTTCCAAGAATCAGATAATGGGGGTTACTCAAGAAGCAGGGACACTGGGCCTACAATGTGAGCATAATGTTTACCTCTATTTGTAGAAGTCTAGATTTTCTGTAACACTTTACAATAATGTTAGAAAACAAATTTTAGTAGAAGGTCACTGGAAAGTCTTCATGTTTCTTTTCTTTTCTTTTACTTTTTGGCAGAGTCCCCAGATGTTTGCTGTCAAGGAGGCTTTCTAACTCATGGCCTGGTGCATGGTAGGAAGGCTACCACTCAAGTACCAGCACTAGTTCTCGAGCATCTCTTCCCTGCCTTACACAAGCCTGTAGTCTCAGAATCAACGTCTTGTTCACATTATCCCTTCCCTCAGGGCACAGCTTTGCCTCTCAGCTCTTTAAACACTCCAGGCTAAGTAGCATTTGAGAAAAATCTAAGACTCAAGGGAACCTGGAAACAGACAGAACAGAACAAATATCAGGATAAACAGCATCAGGCAATTTCCAGCCATGGAGCAGTGGGGGCTGTGGGGACAGAAGGAGCATGCTGTCTATAGGACATGGTCTCACTCCTCTGTGACCCTTGACATGTTGGAATATGGCACCACTGGACAAAATCCCCTAAAAAAGCTGGAAATGTAGTTTTACAAGTTAAATTTTCCTGATGTAAACATATGATCACTCATCCAAAGAGTAATTCTTAAAAGATACCTTGAATACCATCCAACACATTCATCTTGGTTGGGTTTAGCCTGCTGGCTTCCACTCCACAACTTCTTCTCTTGCTTATAAAACATATGAATTTGACTGTCACTTGGAATTGTTGGGGGTGCTAGCTCTTTTCAGGTATCTGTGAATGATGCCTGAGTGGGTTTTAAATTGTGTGGCCCTAGAGTAGATTTTTCTCATGTTACCGCCTCCAAACATGTTGGAACCCTTTTCTCATGAAATGGCAGGCCAACTGGAGAGTCCAGAGGGGTAATGCTTACTGTAATGGTGGGTCAGGATCATAGAATTTCTCAGCCTCCTTGGATGAAAGCAGAACTGAGCTTTGATTGTAGGACACACCCCCAACAATCTGTAATTTGGGGATCCAAGCAGAGAAAAGTCAATCCATTCTTTTCTGGGACCTGGCACAGAGAGATGAGAAGCTTAGAACTGCGACGTGGGTGGTATACCTCCGAATACGAGCCGGCGTTTAACTTCCACTAGCGTATTTGTACCACCTAAGATGTGGCTTCTGCAGTTCCTCTGATTTATTGCATTCTTTTTCTTTAAAAAAATACCTTGGACATATCAAGCAAGACGTCAGCACACAAGACAACATGCCTTTTGCCAAGATCTTACATTCTTCTTACAAGATAAAGCCCAGGCTGCCTCCTGCTTAAAGATGTTCTGTAAGATGGCCCAAAATACTAACAGCAACTTGATTAATAATCCCATCTGTTTCACTCCTTGAGGTTGTTTCCAGGGAAAATGTGCCTTTGATCACTGAGTGCTGACGAGAGTATAACCTGGCCCGAGGTGTTTCCCTGGAGTGAAATATGCAACACTTCTCAACTCCCAATTCCGTTTAATTTATTGTTTGTTTTTGCTCAAGAAGAGCCTGTTTTTACAGCTGAGCAGATTTGGAAGCTGGTTTGGGGTGTTTCATTTCCTTACACGAAGAGTTATGATGCAGGGGAAGGTAACCAGCTGTTTTCACCTTCACCAAAGGGCAGAGTGAAGGGGATTGCAGCAAAAGGGATTGAGGTTAGTTGCAAGAGGGACTTCCTGAATGTGGGTTGTGGGCCGAGGCCAAGATTACCCTCCTGGATGGCTCTTGAGGTGAATTCTGTGGTTTCTCTCTGCAATGGCTTCTCTGAGAACTAGATGAATGGTGCTGGGATCAGCTAGATTACCTGTCCCTGTTCAGTGCAGTATTATATCTCTATAAAAGATAGCCATTACCTGAGGCTGAGACTTGGGGGTTGTTAGATAACTGGAAGTAAGAATCTCCCCACTGTCAAGTCTCAGAAGAAGCTTTGTTTACTTTCCATCTGATGTCCAAGAAATTGACACCGTGGTGATGGAGTGTCAGTTGTTAATGTTGAGGGGTTTTGTTTTCTTTTAGCAAGTCAGTTGTTAGACCCAGCTGTTATTAAAAGTTGAATTATATAAACTTACACATCTATGAAAAACAAAGGGACTAAGTGAATAGATAGAACTTGCTCTTTCCTACAAAAGTTTCACTTATTTGTGCTTTTCCATGTGTTTCTGAGGTTATTTAAATGTACTGTATTTGTCCTGGTTCACTCTGTGCAGTTACAGCAGAACACCTGAGGCTGTATGATTTATGAAGAATGAAAATTTGCATTCTCATAGTTCTAGAGAAGGAGGAGTCCAGAATCCAGTGTCAGCATCTGCTCTCAGCCTTTGTGCTGGGTCCTCATATAGTAGAATGTAGAAGAGACGAGATGAATTCTTTATCTCCACATGTCAGGAGAATACAAAAGCCAGAAAGTGACGGTCAGTGCTCTCCTACAGCAGCGAAGCAGAAGGGAAGAAACTACTCCTGCAAGTCCTTTTTGTGGTAGCTTTGGTCTTAACAAGCTTATACCAGACCCTGTTTCCTAACACTGCCACACTGGGGCTTAGTTCCCAAGCCAAGCTCATGCTCAGATCAGAGCAACACCTGCGTGGTGGAAATGGTATGCTCTGGTGTACGATCGAATCTCTTCCCAACTCAGCCTCAGTGATGTCATACTGGTAGTCCAACATCTGTCATGGTGGGAGTACTTACAGCATGGAAATTGAAAAGACTCCATACATCAGGTTTTCTCCAGAGTCAAGTACTAAATATTTTTCAGCATACAGGATGGGAGAAAAGCAGAGAGAGCGAGAGAGTGAGAGAGTGAGAGAGCAAGAGAGAGAGAGAGATTCAGACAGAGACAGAGACAGAGAGAGAGAGAGAGAGACAGACAGACAGAGAGGGAGAGAGAGAGAGACAGAGAGACAGAGAGACAAACAGAGACAGAGAGACAGAGGGAGAGACAGAGAGAGACAAGAAAGAGTGAGGGAGGGAGGGGGGAGAAAATACGACTGTTGGGGAAAAGGGGAATGTTTGTGGATGGTTCTTAATCTTGAAGGACTATATGACTTTGTGACTTCATGTATAATGTTTTCCATGGACGTTGAGAGAGCAAGTGAACAAGCAAGCACTCACGAGAGAACACAAGTAAAAGATTGCCCTAGTGACTTTGATGCTTTTTCCATATTGCCCACATCTTTGTACAGGTAAGCACCATAAATAAAGTCTTGTCTGGAGAATAAAATGCTCAGAATTTCTTAAGTCGAGAAGCTCTATTTTATCTTATGCTAAAGCAGCACAAATAAAATCCAGTTTTGAAGGTGACAATTATATGTTTGACCTCCCTGTACTTTCCCATCTAAAGCAAAGCGTTCTGGTAGATCCACACTGTAAAGTGAATATTCACTGTAAAGTGAATATTCTTAGGTACTAAAAAAATTCTAATTTTTTTAGTACCTAAGTTAGAAAAAAGTCAAAAAGAGAAGAAATGAACTTAAATAATATTTGTACATAACCCAATATTTCAAAAACGTTATTTTAATATATAGTTTGTATACAATTATAGTGATGAGTATTATGGCATTTTTGTTGTGTCTTTTGAAATTTGGTATTGTACATTTATAGCCAATCACATAGCTCAAGTTTTCAACAGCACACGTAACTATTGGCTATCTTATTGGAAAATGCTGTCTACATTCTCAGAATGCAGAGGCCTGGCAGAATGTCTTCCATGGACTCCCACCTTGGTTTCTGAATTGTGTAGCAGATTCAACACATAAATCCAATTCCCAGCTATCAGCTATCATAACAAGACCTTGTAATTTGCCAGTTGAATGACTTTGGGTCAATTGTTTGCCCCCTATTCCTCATATATAAAAATAATAATAATATAGTACCTATCTTACTATGTGTTGATTTTAAATACAACATAGAATCCTTAGACTAAAATTTTGAATATATTAAATATATAATACTTTTTTTGCTGTTATAACTACTTCATGATTTGAGTAAAGAAAGTACTATTGTTGGGGAAAAGGGGAATATTCTTGGATGGTTCTTAATCTCAAAAGACTATATGACTTTGTGACTTCATGTATAATCATTTGTGTAAAAATGGAAGTCATCTATCAGATTATTATTCATTATTTAGATAATAATTTTGCTATTGTTATTTTTTGCTTCTAGTGTCCCTTTTCTCATAAAGTGGTAAATTTGGATTTTCAGGAGAATGATGATATGCAATGATGCTGTTATTCAAATGTTCTGCAGTTTAAAATTCTAAAGGATTTCAGGAAAGGCTTTCTACCTACTCCCTCTATTTCATCTCTGAAGTGCCCTTGGGACACATGTGTAAAAACATGTGAAATTTGCACTGTACTCTGAATGCTTTAAGAAGTTTGGGAAAGAAGTTCACCAGTGAATCAAAGTGTGTATGTGTGTATAAAACATGAGCATTCCTTTGCTGAAGATTTCTAGCGTGAGGTACCCAATGGATTTACTAGAATTTTCACTTTGCTTTGCTGTGCTGAAGCAACCCTTTCTCCTTTTGATCAACACAAGCTTTAGCAAGCTTTGAAGGAGCTGTAGTTAATGTAGTAGGCTGGAATTCCTTTAGAAGTTGTGATGGCATTTCCATTACCCAAGAGGGTGTTGTAATTAATGAGAACAAATGCCAGTGGGATAAAATTATGATGGGGAGGCTACTTTTAGATGCTGCCGGCATTTTAATATCAATGTAATACTTTTCCTAATGTATATTTCATAGTTTGCCAGAGAACTATGGAAAACATTATTTAATTCAGTTGAAAAAGTTTTAATTCTCATACCACATTCAGGGCTGTTCACAGTACATGTTGCAGTTAGGGAATGCTTTTAAAATGCATATAGTACCGTCTGTTTCATAAAGGACCTTGAAAAATCATTAGCTAAGAGTAGACATGAAAGAGTTGTGCAGCAATATAAAATGACTGATTATGTTCTCAAATGAATATTGAGATTTTAAAGTTAATTTTGAAATATAGTTGAATTTTATTGTATAACAAGCCAACCTAAAACTTTCTGGTTTAAAATGGTAGCCACTTTATATAGCTCACATGTTTGTAGGTATCTGCTTATTTTGGGTAGGTGTGGTGTTGGGGATTGAACTTCAGACTTTCACACATATTTACACCCCAAGCCTTATTTTCAAATTTTTATTTTGAAATAGGGTCTTGCTAAGTTGTCTGGGGCTTGTGACCCTCTTGTCTCAGCCTGCCAGAATTCTGGGATCATAGATGTGTGGCACTACACCTGGCCTATCCATGACTCTTTCTGTCTGAGCCAGGTTTGCTGATCTCCACTGGTCCTCTCATGGCCTGTGGTCAGTTAGCAAGTTGACTTCTCAGATATTGATCTTCATTGACTTCATTCAGGCCTATAATGGTTGGCAGGCTGGTTCCTCTCTATCGGCTTTCACTGGGGTTGATTTTCTCTGCTCTTTGTGGTTTCTCTATCTCCAGAAGATTTCTTTCCATGATGTTCTAAGAATTCCAAAGGACATGAACTTTGGGACTTTTCATGACTTCCTTACATCTTAGTAATGTCCCATTGGCTAAAATGAGTTATATGAGGAGAAGTCTAATAAATTATAAATTATCACAATTTTACAAAAATAAGACACAATCAGACAGGAAGCTTCCTTATTTCAAATCCCTGGTACTTGAAGCTCTTTGTTAGCAAAGTACAACTCAACTTGCTGTGACTGTCACAGTAGTGGGGATTCTAAATTGACAACAGGCAGCAGAGCCAACCTTCTTCTCCATGGATATTAATTCTCTAGACACCAGAACACTCTTATGTCCTTTAGCATGGCCACACCTTTCCTTTTTATCTCTTCAGAGAATGGAACTCTTGGAAGAGAACAGAATAGGGAACATGTGAGAGGCACTTGAATAGAGGAGAGTGAGAGGGCAGGAAACAATCTGGTGCAGTCCTAGACTGGACTCTGCATGGAGAAAGTGCTGGAGCTTTACAACTCAGAAATGAGCTCCAAGTTCTGGGAGGATGGAGAACAATGTTTCCTGTGTCAAAGTCACTCAGTGGTGATGTAGAAAATGGTTGAGTGCTTCACGCCTAAGTGTCAGGCTCTTCACTGTGATGTTCTTTCCAATCCACTCTTGAAAATCATCCAGAGGCACAAGGTAGTGGTTGTTCTTATCCCTTCCATTAAACAGACATTGTGGATATTTCACACCATAGTAGTGATAGAAATCTATCTATCTATCTATCTATCTATCTATCTATCTATCTATCTACTGATATTAATATTCAAATATATACTTAAATATATATGTTAAAATATACTCTTAAATATATATGTTATATATGTTACAGACTACAAGCATAAAAAGAAAAGCAGCGAAGTAAAATTTTTGAACAACTTACATTAGATAAAAATATGAGGACAGAGGAAGAGTTTAAAATGAGCAAAATATATTTGTTCCAAGCAGTATGGCAGGGTTTGGCAAAGTGGAGTAGAAGGAGGCAGCTGCAAAGAGAATTCAAGTGTAAGAGTTAGTTATTAAAAAAAAAATAAAGGAATTATAGTAAAGTGATTTTTGAAACCTGGCCTCCAGAAGAACAACTCTGTATTACCTGGGGACTTGTTCAATAGAGATTCTTGAACCTACCATAGATCTGCTGAATCAGAAAGTACAGGTGAAGAGTCCAGGCATCTGTGTTTTCAGGCATATTTCTAATGTGACTAACTTGATTTTGAAAGCCATGGCATAGAGAATGAAATTGATTGGCTGAATTGAACTGAACAATACTTAGAGCTAAAAAATAATGAATAGGATTAGAAATTCAAGTTGGAAAACTCTATCCGAATATGGCATAAGTGGATAGGGAGTATGGTCTCAAGGCGCATCCCTTTAGGTGAAATGTCTCCAGTTTGTCCTTCTTTATGCCAGTAATACTCCATTGTACAAAAAAACATATCCTTTTAATTCATTCATGAACTGATGGGCATTTGGGCTTTTTCCAAGATTCGGCTATTACAAACTGTGCTGCTATAAACATGGGCGTGCATATATTGTTGTGATATGATGCTTTTAATTTTTCTAGGAAGATATCAAGAAAGGATAACTGGGTTGAATAGAACCTTCTTTCTGTTTAGTGAAATGTATTTGGCATATATATGAAAATATAACATTGTTTCTCTGCTATGAGGAACTGAAATTGTAAAACACCAAAGAATGTGTAATAGATATTGTAAGAAAGGAAGCAAATGTTCAAATGGGATTGGGAACTAGGAAAAGGAGAGAAAATAAGGAAAAATGGAAAAGTTTTTGTAAATAAGGAAGGAAAGAGGGGTTTCAGAGAGGGTAAGGAAATGGGAAGAAAAGAATCAAGTTATATCATGTACAGGTGCAAATGCTCTACGTGAATGTGATCATTATGTAGACCTAAAATGTACCAATAAACTTAATAAAAATATATATATTTGTATATACAAAATAGTTAGGACAGATGCACAGCTACTTTCTCTTAGTTCATTGAGAAGTTTTGTACTAATAGTGTTTAGACAAGACATCATGTCTGCACCTTGTACTCTGAATAAGTACTATGAAGACAATATACAATGTATTAATTATTGTAACTGTCCTACTAACCTGTTTTGAAACTGTCTCATTGTGATTTATTTCTCATTAAAATTAATTTAAAAAGACAACTGTAATGGAAACAGCCAAAGGTTGGGTAGAAATAGGATAAAGAAAACTTTTCAATATTTCTAAATCTCAGACTTCTAGTTTGTTATATACAGCTGATGAAAGCATATCTCAAGGCCACCTCAGATTTAGGAGGAGGGTAAATAGACTCAATTCATGGTGAGAGAGGTGATGGTCATGACCAGAGCCACAAACTTACAGGGTCTGTCTTTATCTGATTACTTCCTGACTTTGTATATTGTAGTTTTGAAAGCTGCCCACAGTGGAAGTCTTTAATGATGAAGACCATGTGGAAAGGTAGAACCATAGAAAGGCAGACTAGAAAAAGGATGCTTTACTCAAGATAGGAGAAGTGTTGTCAGCTAAAGAACCTCACTGCAACATCTGCTTTTTATTTAAAAATTATTTACTTATTTGGTTTTAAAATTTTTTTATTTTTAATTTTTTAAAGAGTACAAATTAGAATTAAAACAAAAATTACAAGTGATATGGCCTTTCACTTAACAAAATAATATGAATTTCACAGTATTTGTTGGAATACATAGTGTCATCTTCCAACCAGTTATTCATATTCCCAGATATATGCATGTAAAATCGGAAGAAGTGAAATGTATAAGAAATTGAGAAGACAAAAAGGACAAACAATTGAAAAAAGGAGATGAAACAAATTCAAGCATTAACTGCTTCTTTCCATAGACTAGTAGAAATACACATACAGCTGTCCAAACCATCCTGTTTGCATACATAGATAAATTTCTGTCCCCCACTCCCTCTCCTGTCCTTCTTCTCAACTCAGTAACTCTTTCCTTTTGAATAAATTCATTACCTTTTGCTAGTGTCTATTTACTCTTCAGATTCCATTTTTCTTTTTCAGTTTCTTGCACTAAGGTTGTACCAGTAGTGGTTGTGCCAGTCTTTACTCCCAACAACAGTACAAAAGGGTTCCTTTTGCTCCACAACCTCTCCAGCACTTGTTATTGGTGACTTCTTGATGTTAGCCATTCTTTCTGGGGTGAGATGGAATCTCACTCTTGTTTGAATTTGCATTTCTCAAATGACCAATGATGTTGAACATTTTTCATGTGTTCATTTGCCATTTGTATTTCTTCCTTTAAGAAGTGTATGTTTATCTCAGATGCCCATTTTTTAAAATGTGTTTAGTACAAGGTCTACATGGTATACAGGGTCTCACTACATAGATCTGACTCATGATACTCCTGTTGTCAGTCTCCCAAGTTCTGAGATTATAGGTGCATGCCACCATGCCCAGTCTCAATGGCTGTCTCAGCGGCCCCAGGGCTGGGGTTGGCACAGCGGGGATCGAACCACAGCCACTGCACTTTGCCTAAGCATGGACTTTAGTCCGCTGAGCTATCTAGCCAGACTCCTCATCCAGCTTTTTTTAGATGCCCATTTTTGGATTGGGTGTTTGAATTTGGAGGGCCTGGTTTTTATTTTTTATTTTTTTATTCTTTGTGTGTTCTAGATAGAAGACCTTTGTCTGGACAGTCAGCTATAATTTTTTTCCCAGTTTGTTGCTTTTCTTTTTACTCTGTTGAAGAATTTATTTGAACTTCAGAAACTTTTCAAAGAGATGAGATCCATCCATTGGTGCCATCCTGTGAGTTATTTAAGTTCAGAAGATGGCATTACATTGAAATATCAATTATTATTTATGACACACACCAGAAAGGTGAACAATTTCAATTCACCTTGACTTGTACACTCTGAAATCAGAGTATGAAGAACTGGACAAATTAAATATTTAATAGCAGCTAAAATACCTGATTTATCTACTTTGCAGTGCACATAGTTTAGTTACCAGAAGAAGGACATCAAAAATCTAGTGGTTAGTGACTGACTGCATTTCTACTAAGGACGCTCTTGCTTGTGGGATATAGTATACCTAAGGATAACTGTTATGGCCTTCTGTTCCCTGGATGGTATCAGGCATGTGTTCCTTCTTTAGTTCTCTTTTCCTAAAAAGGACTGACCACATCCTTCAGAAAAACTCGTGCAATCATTATGGGAAAATAGTTTCCTAATGATTCTCAACACAAATTGATCACTGATGGTGTTTCTAATGATGTGTGCAAAAGGAGAAAAATACACAAAACCTGTCATGTGTACCTTATTTTGAATATATATATATATATATATATATATATATATATTCTTCAAGACTCACCTTTTTAGAGTGTATTCACTTATCAGTTGTTCCTTACTGTCTTACTCAGGGCCTGTATGTGGGTAAACCATAATTTGGGTGGACAGTCAGTAGAGCTCTTCCACAGGCTACCTAGACTTACAGGTAGGTCACTGTTCCTTCCTGGCCTATTCCCTTATTCTCTCTCTCTCTTTTAAATAATTTTATAGAGAAACAAACAGCATGTGACAGTTTCAAAACTGATTAGTAGAACAGTTACAATAATTAATACATTGCATATTGTTGTCTTAGTGGTTATTCATTGTACAAGATGCAGACATGATGTCCTGTCCACAAACACTATTAGAACAAATCTTTCTCTTCATTGAATTAAGAGAAAGTAGCTGTATATGTATTCTAACTATTTTGAATGTACAGATACAAAATGGTCGTTCATTTGTGCCCCCTTTTTTGTTTAGTTTTGTCAGAGAAGGATATTCCATTGTTATTTAAATATTGTAGGTGTGTGAATTCAGCAAAATACTCCAATATAGTCCAGTAGTATGTAACAGTAGTGGGTTATCCGTAGGACTGGCAATGTTAGAAGTTGTTGACTTGAGCCCTTTACAGCTCAGTGTATTAATATGGCTTTACTTTTTGTACCTCATTTTTATACTTTTCTGCTGAATGGTTAAGACCAAGATAAAGCAAGACCTAAATAACAAGAAATGTAACTTTTGTATCTGACAAGGTCAGTCAAAATTCTTCATGGGGCATCTCCTTAAGAATGTCAAACCTCACTATCAAGATTTCAATTGGGACTTTACTTCAAAATGCTACTTTTTAAAATTTTATTTTTTGAATCTCTTCTACATTTTGGCCCCTGACAATGGCATTGTGTTTTCACAAGTCTGATGTTTTCAGTACAGAATAGAACTCTTGAGTCCATGGTGATGTTCAGGTGATCAGTGTGGTCATGGGGTTTCCCAAGAACAACCAGATGTCTTCTTTATTCAACATTAATTAATTTTTGGATTAGTACTTAGACTGGTTGTACATGTATTAAATAGCCCTTCTAAGACCAAAATTTAAAAAAAATTAAGTTTATTGATACAATTTAAATATACAAAAGGTTCATACACATCATAGGGAATTTGTACTTGCACATGATATATCTTGATTCATCTTTTTGTGCCAATCTCCTTGTTTCCCTTCAACCTGTCTTCCTTTCATTATTTAGGAGGATTTCTTTCCATTTTTTCCTTTTTTCCTTCTTTTCCTCTTCTCCCTCTCTAGTTCCTCTTTCCTAATGAGTAATTTCTTCCTATTTCACAATATCTACTGTGCATTTTGGTCCTCATTTATTCTTTCAGTTTCTCACACCAGGAAGACAATGCAATATGTACACATATGTATCTGAATTATTCCACTTAAGAGTAGTGTAAGACTAAATATTATAATAAACTCTTTAGTCAACATCAGAAATCAGTAAACTATGACTCTTTGGACCAAACCTGACCTACTGTCTATTTTTGTAAATAAAGTTTTATTGGAAAACAACCACACCCATTTATCTAGCTATTGCTGTGACTGCTTTTGTGTGACAATGGCAATATTGATTAGTTGTACAACTGATGGAAAATACCTGTTCCATGTTATATCTAAGGCATTTAATATTCAGACAGATAGTGGTGTTAAGCTCAACTGCTTATGTTATAGGGTAATAATATAATTAAGCTCCTCTTCTGGAGGGTTAACAACTTAAATTTGCAGACCAAAAAATTAGAGAAAATGAAGGGCTACAGGATAGCTAGCATTTTGGCCCTAGCCTCTCAGGTCAGTGAGGACTCAGGACATAAGAGAACCTGTACTATAACATCCTGTAACTCAGCAGTGTCTCAAATTTTCTGATCAAGGAGATTATGGGCCCACAGAGGAAAATGATTAATGATGTAAAGTGTGCCTAAGGAGAGCCACAAGGATTCTGTCAGGCTTTCCAAGAGGACAAATTGGCCAAGCAATGGCCGTGATTCAACCACATGGTTGACATTGACAAAAGATCTACAAACTGTTGTACAGGGTTTCAGGGTAAATCCTGAGGGCATTCGACTGACCTTGTCAGATACAAAAAAAGTTACACTTTTGTTATACAGGCCTTGCTTTATCTTGGTCATAACCATCAGCAGAAAAGTATAAACACAAGGTATAAAAAGTAAAGCCAAATTAAAATGCTGAGCTGTAAAAGGCTCAAGTCAACAACTTCTGTCGTTGATGGTCATACAGATAACCCACTACTATTATGGACTATTGAACTATAATGGATTACTTTGCTGAACTGATGCACCTACAATATTTGAATGGCAATGGAATACCCATCTCTGACAAAACTAAACAAAAAAAGGGGGATATAAATGAAGGACCATTTTGTAGTGAAAAAAATATACATCTGTATATATAAAATAGGATAGACATATAGCTACTTTCTTTTAGTTCAATGAGAAGAAACATTTGTACTAATAGTGTTTAGACAAAATATCATGTCTGCATCTTGTACTATGAATAACTACTATGAAGACAACAATATGCAATATATTAATTATTGTAACTGTCCTACTAACCTGTTTTGAAACTATCTTAATGCCATTTTTTCCTCAATAAAATTAGTATAAAATAATACAATTAGAAAATAATTTTAAAAAATTGATTAGTTGTAATAGTGATCATAAGGCCCCCATAGTCCAGTGTAATACTTAAGTGGTCTTTCACAGTTATAATTTATCCTTGCCCAATGAGAAGTGTAAAGCATTAGAACTTGTTTGGTCTAAACTGTGAAAAGTTCTATATGTAAGGAACCAAAGAGTACGTGTCAGTAAGAAAATTAGAACAACTATAATATACAAAGCAATATAATTTCTCTTGAGATGAAAAGTGTACTCATTGTTATCTGAAATAAATCTCTTTGAGGAAAGAAAAAAACAACACAAAAAATTTCATACCAGATTGGATCCAGAGTCAACCAGTTTACAATCTATGAACCAAGTTAGTAAGGACAAAGAAAAGCATCCTCCCCTACCTCAGAATGAACAAGGCTGCTTCTCTACAAAAAAGCTTGATCACCAGATCCTCTATTATTTGAAATAAGGTCACTTCCTTTGTGTCACCAGATCCCAGCCTCCAGCCCATACCCATCAAACACCCTGACTGCTTGGATTCTCTTTGAACAAGAAACCTACCATACTCAACCATTTCCTGTGCTATCTTCCAAAATCATCTCGAGTGGTAGAGCTCAGGCATAACAGCCTGTAAAGATTTGCTAAGCTGCTTAGTATGGAGCCATTTTGTTCCTTAGTCCATTGGGGTAGGGATTTCATCTTTCATTTTATTATTTGTAATTCTAGTGTTCTTACTGGACTATTTTATAATCTAGAAGCTTTATTTCATTTTTAAATTTACTTGTTTATAGAATCCTAAAGTAAGGGAACCACTTGTTTAAGTGGCATGATATAAATCTAAGATGAATGGCTATTTATCATTTTCACTCTTCATTAACATTTGTATATAGTATTACATCCAGTGCTTTGGGATCCACTCATTGAAGTCAAACATTTATAACTAGGGGCAAGTACTGAAGAGCCCACACAAGTTGCTGGCCCAGACTTAAACAAGGAATGATGAATCCTGATGTCTACACAGTGAAAGAAGCATCAAATACAAGAGGAAAACCTTGAGATCTATGTGTACAGCAAAAACAAAACTACAACTCCCCTGTCTGTAGGACAGGAGAACAGAACCAGGCATTTAGTGAACTTTCGCTGTATGTAGACCCTTTAGCAAATCCTATAAAATAGAGCTCTTGGTCTCCAGTGGGTGGATTAACTACTCAAGTTTTATCACAATTAAGAAAACATGCTCCAACTTAAGCAACAGGCGAGTGATACACTTAGTATGCCAAGGAAAAGGCTTTTATTCCAGATCAGAGCAACAGCTAAAATTTCGGCTACCCTTTCTCCTCTTTTTTTTTTTTTTAAGTCCAGGTGTCAATGCTTCAAACGTCAAAGTTTCACAAGAGAAATTTGAATTTTCCAAAGCTCAGTCCCAAACTTACCCTTTGCTCTATTAGAGAACGTAAAAAGACTCCGTGCACTTCTGGGGCCATCCTAGTCCAAGGCAGGAAACCAGGTTTGCCTATTTGCCAAGACTCAGAGGATTATAGTTCATTCTCTGAAAGGAACTCAGTGTGCATTTTGGAAAGAAAACAGGATTCTAGACTATAAAAAAAATCACAATTGTCCTCATCCCTTGAAAAATAGATTGCACTTATGACCTATTTGCCTCCGACTTTCTAGACAAGTAGATACCGTGCATGTACTTCACTCATCCTGGTCTTTACAAAACTTTTCATGTATCTTTGCAAAAAAGATAAAATAATGGAAGAGGAAAATCATGTGTCTGTGGCTGGTAGACTATCAAAACCATCAGTGAAACTCAACAAAGATTGATTATTGGACAGAGAGCTCATTTTTTTCATTTAACATTATAATAAACATTTAATGTGTATGTGGGGGGAGGATACTTAACATTCTTTTAGTTGTAAATGACAAAAATGCAATCAGAAAACTTCAGAAGACTAAAAGCAGAGTTTAGATGGCAAAAATTGACCAGTGTGATAAAAAACGTCTTTTTCTCAATACCACTTGGCTCTGCCCTCCATTGGCTTCACATTATATGGTGTTAAGGATTGCTGCACGGTCCCATTCTTGTGTATTATCAGGCTCACAAGTTCAGGCAAAGAGTGCAATTCTCAGTAGAGCCTCTGAGATGCTTCTCATCACCTCAATTAGTCAGGTGTCCAGTCCTGAATTGCTAACAGTGGTCAGAGTGATTGAGTGTTCAGATTAGCCAGGGTCAAGCCACTCCTCCTGTGGAGCCAGGAGTCAGCGCCATCGTAATAGAGGAGGGATGGTTCGCAAAAAGAAAACTTTTGTGATTTTGCTACAAAAAATGGAGTATGTTCTGAGTAGACAAAATATTGTGAATGTGTTTGAACACATATATATTCAATTTATAGATGTTACAGAAGTGAAAGAACTAGCTAGCCTGTCAAAATCACCTCCTGTTTCTTACAAATAATAGTAGACTATTATATCCCAACCAGAATACATGTGTTATCTAGAGGCTTATTTACTTTCTTCTTAGACATTTGGTATGGGCAAAAGCAAAGTGATCCCTGGCTAAGGCTTTAATATCCAGGGACAAAGAAATCCCTCAAATACACACTCTATTAAGCACACACATTAAATAGAGAATTCTTGGGGCTTAATATAAATTAAGCTAACCATTAAAATGTCTTTTAAATAGAAGCACACACATTAAGTGTATGTGGATGAAGTACAAGCACTAGTACCAACAAGTACACATACTTTTGTAGCTGTTGACAGTGATATCGGGAAAGTATTTCTTAATAAGAACAAGTAGCGCAGAGCACTGGAACTGTTCTTAACCATGGGGTAGGGCTGTGTTATCTTAAATGTTGTCATTTTGAACCTTCCTTTCATGACACATCACCTTCTGTGCTATTGACCACAGCACAAACCAGTTTTCCTCTACTTCCTGTTATCTGGCTCTTGCTTTATAGTGAGACTCAGAGGGTTTTGAGGGGAGGGAGCGTTTTAGTACAAAGGCAACTGGCAAACAGGAAAAGCAACTAGCTTGCTGGTTACAGGTTAATAAGGACAACACTGCAAAGAGTTCCTTAGACTTCCCTTGGGCTGATCAGCTTTCCTTGAGGTTAAAGAGTCAGAGGGCAGCTTTAATTTGATTTTTAAACTTAGACAAGGGAAGTTGCTTCTGGTTTCCTGTAAACAAGAAGAGTTCCCAGCTAGACCAGAAAGAACACTGCAGAGAGGTTTCTGGTCAACCAAGATCCACTGGTTATGGAGATTGAGTGAGGTTGAAGTGTTACGCATCCTTTGTGGACCATAAAATTTGGTAGAAATAATTTATGATTGTTAGGCAAGGGAATTTTCTAGGTAACTTCTATAAGCCTTGCTCTCTTTTTAAAACATTAAACTCTTATTTTAGACCATTTTGATGAAAATCAATCTAAAACATAGTGCTTCCTTTCTAATCTGTAAATACATATGGAGTAGAACAGAATCTTTAGGAACGTTGGATCTTAAAACATGATCCAATACAATAACTGACTTTTTTGAAGTTTACTGTGTCAGGAATTGTTTCAAATACTATTTAAAGCTTAGGTGGTTTAATGTGCAAAACAGCCCTGCCAAGTGAGTGTTCTGCGCACTTAACCATTTTACATGTAATAAAATGGAAGTTAAGAAAGCTTAATTAACTCATGTGATACCCACAGAACCTGAAGCCACATGTACCAGAATGCAAAATCCAGCTGAAAACCGCTGTGTGTACCTTACAGTGGTGCTCTCAGACCAATGCAGTACTATGCAGGTAATGTTTAACAACCAGCTTTCCAAATAAGGTAAACACACACACACATATACACACACACACACATACACACATACACACACTTGCACACATACATATGCATGAACATAAGCATACATATTCATTTGTAATACATTTATCTGATCCTAAAATTATGTAGCATAAAATTTTAAACAATTAAATACATAGTATTCTTTATTATAAATTTCATACAGGTAATTCATAATTATAGATTACTTCTGATAATTTTTTTGTCAAGGTTTTCTACTTGGAGGGTTGAGGCAGGGTTTCACTACGTAGCTCAGGCTAGAACTGAGCTAATGGCCATCCTTTTGCCTCAGGCCAAATTCCCATATCACAGCTTACTGTAAAATTGTAGAAGAAAACATAAGAGAATATCTTGGTAGTCTGGGAGAAAATGGGCATTTATAGAAAGGATTCTTAGATGTGAGATGAAGTGCATAATCCACAGAGGAAAGGGCTTTATCAAAATGTAAAAGATTTTGTTTCCCCCACTAAGAAAATGAAAAGCTAAGCTATGTACTAGATCTCACTATCCTATCATCCCTTTCCCTTTCATACGGACTATAGTCCCAAATAAGTTCGTTATAACTCATGCCCATATCTGAGGCAGCAGGAGAAGATTCTGAGACTACAGATAGTACTCTGGACTATATAGTTTCCAGAGTAGCAGCATTGCCTAAGTGTGAACCATTCATACCCTTTTGTTAGCTGAGATGTTAGTGGGCAGGTCATGTGACTTGTGAGACAAGCTGTTTGCAGGTACTCAGCTTAATCCTGTTTTGTAATGGATTCAGAAGTGATAACCCATAATGCTGATCCATGGTTTTCATCTTCATACTAGTGAAGATGCTTAATAAATACTGTTATTATCCATATTTTGTAAGGTGAATCCTATATACTTAGCCACAAAATCTCACTTTAAGGCAAGAAATCCCCAATAGATGATTTACTAGTCCATCAAGAAATTTTGATTCCAGGGCTAGGGAGATGGCTCAGTGGAATAAGTGCTTCCCTCGCAAGCACAAGGGCCTGAGTTCTATTCCTGGTTCTGCCAAAAAAAAAAGTTTTGGTTCCTTTCTCTCATCTCTCTTCAAATGGTTCTAAGGATGCTCCAATTTTTGAAGCTTAAGTTGATCCTAGTGATCTCAGTGTTGAGAAAAATAAAAACACGCAAAGAAATAAAACCTAGAAAGTTCTAGGTGCTCAAATAAAACCTAGTAAGAAATGTAGCTATAAGAGTCTAATCATTAATAGGATATTTATAATATTCCGTGAGATCAGTATGATGCCAGTGTGATGACAGAGATTTGTTCCAGGCCTGGCCTCATGCTGTGTCCCATAATCTTCACTGGGATGAAACCTAACACCTACTTCCTGTGGGTTGCAGCAATGTAGGCCTTCCCAGATTAAGGCCTTTTTGAAAAGACCTAATGGGTGAATCAAGACTACATCCTTGTTTGCCTCTGTATCAGTTGCCTGAAACAGCCATTGCTCACAGTTGGGGCTGGGAACTTCTGTCTGTCTACCACGCACTCGCTTGATTTTAAACCTGAAGCTGGTGCTGAAAGCTGATGCACTGTCTGTGTTTCCTGTTCTGTAGACATGGTGTGAAGTCCCCAATTCAATCAGAATCAATTCCACATTCTGTCTATGAAACTAGAATCAATTCTGTTATTTAAGAGATCTCTCAAATTGATTATAACCAAGCAAGATACCTAGAACATTTCTTAAAATGCAGAAAAAAAAAAAAAAACCCAAAATCTAGTTATAGGAAGGAAGTAGGTTACCCTAGGTTATCCACAGTTTATACCTGTACTCTAAATCTCTCACCTTGTTTTTCAGACAATAGGGGAATCATCAATGTCTATTTTATAAGATCTGAGTGGCCTAGTTTATCTATCCTCCTATCTCTACCCCTATTTCCCTCTATTGGCTATATTGACCTCCATCTGGAACGCCAAACACTGACCCCAACGCTCACAATATATCTTTTTTAAGGCTAGAATTTTTTCATGGGTGAAGTTCTCTGATGTCCTTAATACTTGGCACACTATCATTATGGGGAAAGTCTGAGTTTATCTAAGAGTGTCCCTAGCCGTCATACAGATAGGACTGTCAAATTTCTGATAATATATATCAGATGTATTAATATGTGTAGTGGTATGGATCTGCCACTGAGCCAGACACCAAACCACTCCCAACATTTTTGACTGACTAACATCACAAGAAACTTATTTTTTATTGTTACTTCTGCATTTGATCACGCAACATGGCCATGTTTGCTTTTCTTCACATTCCGTTGCTCCTCCCAACCTTCCATTCTTCCAGCTTTACATAAAAGTACTTAATGTCACTGTGAAACTGGAAGTATCTTTATCTTTTCCCTGCTAGATGTCCAAGGCTTTAGTATACTTAAGTGTCCATGAGGTTCTTGTAGGCCTGGGATTGACTGTGCTGTTGGAGGTCAGTGAAGCAGAGGTCTGAGCTGGACTAGATAGAGTTGACACGAAGGCTGGTGTTTCTCACTGTGTGTAAGGGCCCAATAATTGGAAACATTAAAATCTGACCTCTTGGGTCATATGGACTCATAGCCATCTAAGTGTCCTTAACCTTGAACCAAGCACTTAATCATAAAATAGAGAAGGAGACGCAATGGAAGATCAATTTCAATTTGGGGTTTTCACAAAGAGTAGAAGGAGAAAAATGCATTATAGTCATGAAATATATTGACTACTTCTTTTATGACAACTATCTGAATTGATAGGGGGGGAAATAACCACTTATTTGACCTCAGAGAAATTGTATATACCTGGCTTTTGGATCCAGGGCCCAAAATGATCATTTCCCGGTACTACTTCCATTCTAGTCTCTTTATCAACTGAATGGAGTTTATGTATTAGTCAGGGTTGAAGTTGTTTGAGTATTTAAAACACACATCCAAAAAATACTGTGCAAGAATTCAGCTATACAGGTAATGAAAGCTCTTGGAAACCTAGTAAGATATAAGAAGCAACACAGAAATTAACAATAGCCAGAATCCTTTGCCACTTGTGGGAATATGCCTGAGGACTAGAATCACAGGGTTAAGATAGAGAACTACCTTGGGAAGTTTCCCATCTCCAGAGATGGAAAAGAGTATCCTCCTGTCTCCTAGAGGTGTGTCTCATTGGCCAAATCCAACCAGATGCTAGTTTATGTGTATTCTCAGGCTTCCCCAAGGGCATGGTGAGACTGGGCATGGTGGCATCTGCTTGTAATCCTAGCACTTGGGAGGCTGAAAACAGGAAGAGCACTATGAGTCTGATCTATGTAGTGAGACCCGATAGGCGCTGTACTAAATACATTAAAAAAGACAAAAAAAGAATTACTTCAAGGGAAAGCCTTTCTAAGCTGTTTGTGATCCTTATGTTCCCTTACATGCAACATTCTATTTTCATTTTTTTCCTATTGTATTCCAAGTCATGGTTCATTTTTTCCCCTCCCATACACCATTCAATTTTACTTTCCCTAAAAAATATACTTTTGGTATCTAATGGTACCCACTAGTTGCTTTCTTAGGGTGTCTGCCTCACTTCTCACAGTGGGAATCTGGGTTAGAGTCCTTTGGTCACTTCAAAAGCCCTCTGCCATTTTACCTATTGATTTTTTATCCTTTCCTTGGTAGTATCTAACTTTCTTTAAAAATCTGAAATCAACTTTTCTAAAATTCTCCACCATTCATAATAGTTCTCTTTCTCCAATAATTTGTAATGGAAATCCCTATGGAAGAATGCCTGTCAAATGCATGGCACAGAAAAAGAAGGGTTTTCTTGTTGTATACCTCAGAATTCAGCTAGGGGTGCAGAGACTGGTAGAAGGAATTCAATAGTGGAAAATTGTTACACTGGTTGATGAAGAAGGAGAAGGAGAAGGAGGAGAAGGAGAAGGAGAAGGAGAA
>NW_004524636.1:5119772-5133975 GCF_000260255.1 Octodon degus
TTCAGAACCCAAGAATCAGAATCTCCTACAGAAGCTAGCTGATAGAAGTTTTCTGTTGGAAGCAATAATCAAAGAGGAGTCACAGCTACTACCAGAGGCCAAGCTCAAAGTAACGAAAAAACATGGGTGGGGAGGCATACACTGGCTTTTCATTTCCATCTGTTTTTCCAATGCTTCAATACTTTCCACTGATTAACTGAGAAGCCAGTTGGTCAGAGAGTTCAAGAAATGAAGATCACAGAAGATCAAGAGAAGAATACCTGAGTAGGCAAGCGAATAACTCAGCATGTTGGCAACACAGAGCTGTAGTTTTTGATAGATCTCTATGGCAGGCCCCCTCAGTGCTCCTGAAGGATTCATTCTTAGCATGATAGCTTCCTCCTTGTAGCAGTTTAAGAGATATGCAGATGCCCAAGGTCCTGGACCCAGGTCTACAGTGCTGATCCACTTTTTTTATTCAATGTGGTGTCACATTGTAAAAACCTTCTGTGAACTCTGTCCTCCAACCCCTCCCCCTGGCATGCCAATCCCCACCCATTTATAGCTATGTATTTATGGCCATAATATCTGGGAGGGTACATTGGTACAAATGCTGATTACTAACAGAGCACCTTCCAGTTATGCAAAGAGTGTGCAAATTATTGATGTAGTTTTCACTTTCCATTACTCTTATATCTGGAAGATGCTTCTTGCTTCTTGCCTCTTTTGTGCTTGATACCTTCATTTATCTTCATAAAATCTTTTGTGCTTCCTAACCAGTTCTAAGTGACATGTGAAGGCCAGATATGGGTAAATAAAGGAGTCATATTTGTTGTGAAGATGTATTAAATATGTATGAATTGTTAATGTCCTTGCTAGATCCATGGTTCATACATATACATGTCTCCTACTCTGAGTATAGAACTTCTCTTTCTTTAGTATAGTATAACTTCCCCAGATTAATTCTGCTTCTTATCATGGGCAGGTATACAATTATACCTATTTCACTTCTACATGTAATCTTATCAGTGTTCTGTTTCTTGCAGTTGGATGGTGATATTTTCTGTCATCCCAAGCTTTCGTACAGAGCATCAGAGTTGGTGGGCTATAAAATGAAGGCACATCTTCAGGACTCCTGATTTGCCTGACAAAGGAGAGGGGGCAGTGGCGGCAGGAGAACGACTCTCCACATTGGGTCAGGAGCTACTTTCTCACCTCAGCCCAGTCACTGCTTTTGGAAATTTTAAGGGGCAAGACAGAGCTTTCACATTGCCTTCTCAACCTATAATGGCTCTTTCAGGGAACTGTGAAGATCATGCCCATGCTTCCATTTCTATTGTTCCCAGTCTTATCAGTGCCACAAGATGACTACATGGCTCCTCTTGTATCACACTTAGGCTAGTTTTGCATTATTGTGTAAATGGAGCCCTAAAATTTACACTTTGAACAGTTTTGTTACTTGACTCTTTTGCTTAATCTTATACTTGTGAAATTCACCACATAGTTCCCTACATGGATAGTTTTTTTCTTCATTCTTTCGTTGGATATTCTTTTTTATTTTACTGTTCCCATTTTGTTTGATGTTGTAGTTAGTGTGACACTTAGTTGGTTGCATTGTTCACAGTAGAGTTTTCCTTTTTACATTATATGCAGTGTAATTCTAACAAAGCACCTTTCAGTTATGCAAAGACGATTAGAATAATTTAGAATATTTACAATAATTTAGAACAACTTAGAATAATTTGGAATACACAAAATTAAATCCTTTAAAACAGTTACACACAAGACATGAAATACTGGGTTCATAGACTGTGACCAGCAAGTCTTAAACTGAATATTCTTTCCTGGCTTTTACTTGTTTGAATGGATTTCTATTTCTTACAATTAAAGCAAGTCATGACTAAGGAAAATAATGACACATGAAACTGTCCTTCCCAGAGAAACCACAGGCATGGAATAAGAAGTCCCTAAGGAGGCCTTTTCTGTCCTTCCTTCATCAAGCTGGGACATTCCTTTCATATTCAGAGAACTTCCAAGCAAAAAACTGAGTTTTGTTGAGTGGATTCAGAACTCCATATGGCAACTGTCTCAGGTTCTGGCCGTGGGCCAAGGGATGACAGTTCTTATCTCTTTTCCTGTTCTTTTGACCAAACTCAGGGAATAGTTCCTTACCCTATGATTGCTCATATCTGAAAATCTTACACTCTACAACCTCCTATCAGTCTAATGCCATGTGACATTAACCATTTGTATGGTGCAGGGCCGAACTGTGAACTTCCCACACTGTTGCCATACTCAATAGCAGCCATGATGCCTACAGCAGACCATATTGTTATATTAATGTCTTCCACATAGTATCAGCAAACCACTCACGACAGCTTTGTTTATGATTTTAGGCATGTTAGCTGCTTTGAGTATCAAGATCTCTGTCATCTTTTTTTTCATAATGAATTGGGAAATATGTTGGGCTAAGTGCAGCCCCCATAATTTGAATAAGTTTCTTGTTCAGCATGGGCTTTCAGACATGTAATTCTCTGTGGATGGTGCACACATTTGTTGTGTAATTATTTCTTGTTTTTCCAATGGGTGACAGCATCCTGAAGACCACAAGGAGATTCAGAAGGAAAATTTTATAATTAAAAAATATACCAAGAAATTTACTTTGAGTAAATCTGAGAGATGTGTTGTTGTTATCAAAGTTAGTAGAAACAAAAGCTTGGAAATGCCATGATATGTTTCTTTTTCATATACTGCAGAACTATCATTTTAGAGGCCTGATTTTTAAAATTTGTTAACTGAATCTCCTTTGTCTAGCTCAAAAGAAGCCTTGTAAACTCACTAAATTTGTTTAAAGTTTTATTAGTACATGTTTTCCCAACAGCACAATTCCATTCGTTGTGAAGAGTTGGACATACACACACCATGGCTGCATCCTGTTTACTTCCCCACCCATCTCTTGGTCCCCTTCCCATTTACAGAAGATCTAGTCCCTTGCTTCCTTTGATCCATCTCTTTGCTCTCTGAATTATTGATATATTGGCTATTTAATGTAAGAGAAACCATGCTACATTGGGGAAAATGAGAATATTGACTCCTGAGAAAGACAAATACCTGAAGCAGATAGATTTGCAGCCCTTGGATCACAATAAGTGGATTTTCATGTCTTCAAGTATCTTGTAAATCTTGCTGTTAAATTTCTCTGTGTTTCGTAGGGTAAATTAGATGCAAAGAAAACTTAGGTGAAAGTAGTCAGTGTCGTTTGTCTCTTATGGATAAAAGATATACTCAGATGTGGAGGTAGATTCAAACAAGTTGACCCCAACACAACTAACTCTTTTTTTAAAAAGTGTATTTAGCTCAGAGTCTACAGGGTCTCACTACACAGATTGGACTCATAGTGATCCTCCTGTTTTCAGCCTCCCAAGTGCTGGGATTAAAGGCTCATGCTACCGCTCGCAGTTTCAGTTGCCCTCTCAGCGCACCGTGGGAGCAGGGCCAACAAGGCACATGCAACTGATTCTTGTGATTGTGCGACATCTCTTCTTTCCTTCCATGACTCTATCTATTCATTTTCCTTTTTCTGTCTATTTCTCTTTCCTTTTTCTGCTTTCCCTCCTCTCTCCCTCTTTCTCTTTGCCCCTGTTCAGGGTGGACAGGTGGGTTTTGTAATACCGGGGTTTATATATACATTCTTCAGAGGCCAGGGGAAAAGGAAGGATTAATTACAAAAATATCTATAAGCATTTACTTAAAAAAATGAAGCCCCCAGAAAAGATCAAACTAAAAGTGCTTCAAATGTCATACAGTCCCCAAAATAATACCTGCTTTTTTATTTTGTTTGTTTGTTTTTAACAAACTGCTTTCTGATTTTTCTTACCTTTTTGGCTATACTCCCTTTGATCACCTTTTCATAGAGAAGTAGTTTTAATCAGCTTTACATTGGGAAACAGAAGGACAATTTTGTTTTCAGGATAGTGTGGCTGAAAATTGTTTAATTGTTGAGGAAATGTATGACGTATACTACTTCGGACACAGTTACACCTTTTTCCTTTTATATTCCAACATATTTCTATCCTATAAACACAGCCTGTTTTATATCATCTGCTTCATATGCAAAGTAACACATATTGTAATTTGAGTGCATTTGTAATTGTAGGCTAGAAACATATATAATTGTGTTTTGTGGGAAGTATCATACTCTGATAGGAAAGAACTAGTGCCTGGAGAAGTTCTCCATTCCCACGTTCCCAAGGCCACAGATGAGCTTCTGGTCCCCCTATCACTGTGCTGTTTCTTCTGCATTACTAGGAAAGCTCTCCTGTCACTCTCCTGTCAGCCACCACAGGGCACACTCACACTCTAACACCATCAGGACTCGGGCCTTGTCATCAGAATACCTCATGGGCTTACCGAGTGGGCATAGAGGCCATTTCTGCAGGTGCTTCCTATCTGTGGGTGAAAATCAGCAACTTACTTTTACATGATATAAGTGAGTATGAGCCACTTCGTTGTTTCCCACAAAATGAAAACTCTCCCCAATTCTACTTCCACTTTTGTAGATCCCAAATCCATTATGGCCACTTAACATCACCTAGCACAGAGAGAACCAGGATGGAGCTGAAGTCAGAGTGAAAAAAAATGGTTGTTTTAACTGATTCTGATAAACATTTTTTCCTTCTGACAAACTTGAAAAATCAATAAACCAAACAATCCATTTTGAGGTGTAATACATCCTAAGACTTCAGAGGGTTTGTAGGAGCTGAATCCATGCCACTTGAACTTCCTGGAAACCTTCCTTATTATTGTGGCCAATGCCACACTAACTTCTGCTTTTTCATCCCAGGAAATGGAAGCTTCTGGTTGCTGAGGCAGCCTCAGGCTTCAGGTGGGACGTGCTCCATGTTCTACTGGGGCAGGGAGGCCTGATCACACAGAGACATGGGTTTTGGCCTGGGATTTTCAGAGAAGAGGAATATGACACCTGCCTCTGCCTTTAGAGCTTTGGAAATTTGATCCTTTTAGGCCGTGGATGAAGCCTGAGACATTGTGCCCAATGTTAGATACACAGCAACCCAGCTCAGTTGTCTAGTCAGAGGTTATGTTTGATTCCTGTGCATGTAATTCCTTCCATTAATTTCTTTCTTTGTTTTTCTCATTGTCATAATTGGAGACAGAGCTCCAAAGTAGGATCCTAAGGTTTTCTTCTGATCTGCAGTGCATAGCTTGAGTGACCCAGATGTCACTTTCATCATCTGTAAAGACAGCAAGTGAACTTGATAATTTCTCTCTTGGTTCCCTCCTCTCACTCATATCTGATTTTTTCTGTCCAAATCCTATGCCAGTTTTACATGAGATATTGCCATTTGAGATATTTCCACTGACTCCTGATAAATAAAAGCTATAGGTTTTGTGATGTTGAAGTTTATATGCAATATTTCCCTCAAGGATCTGAGGAACAGGAGGAAACAATCACAAACAGGGTGGCCTTAGCGCCACCCAGAATGCTTGACATGTGGAATGTTAGGCAATTCCTGAGCACCAAATGACCTTGGGAAAAATATATGGCTCTTTCAGATGGTGAACATTTCCAGTACAGCCCCTGCCATCCCATATCATTGGGCAGAAAATGTCATAAACCCCAACAAATTATACAATTAAATCCTCCCAACAACCCTAGGGGATGAGTCATCGTATTGTCTTCCTTGTTTTAAAGAAGAGGAAATGAAGACACAGGAAGTCAAAGTGATAAACTGTCAAAGTCATAAAGTACTGATAAAGTGCCATAGTCCTGCCTTCGAATTATCTCTGTGTCAGGATGAGAACAATGAAATGATTTACCCAGGATTGTAAGGCCCTGGATGGAAATGATAGAGACCCAACCCCACTGTTCGTAGGCAGTGGACCACAGAGTGAAAGGAGCTCTGAGGGCTTTCCTACGTACCAGGTGTAGTTTCTGGTTATTCCTCCCAGAGAAGTACTGTTTTCTTCTTACTTTTACATTTATCTGTTGTTAAAGAGAAGGACAACTGTATTCACTTCGTATGAGGTGCTAAGATATAAAAACTTGAGATTTTCAGCTCAGTTTCCATTTTTCCCTTAGTTTTTTAAATTGGTTTGCATTAGTGATATTTTAAAGCATGTTCATATAAAAAAAATGTGGTTAAAACTGCTTTCCTGGCAGCAACAGTGGAAGAAAAGGCACATACTCTGTACATCCATGCCTCTTGGGCATTTCCCCTCGCACAGGTACAATTTATTGCAGTGCTCCACCAGGTGGTGCTCTGGTGAAGAGATGGCTCTACAACCCCTTGCCTCTATGCTTGGAACTATTTGGAGTAGGCTAAGGATGGTGGTCCTAGAAAAAGCCAGTTCCCAAACAGCCTCCAGAGAAGCAGTGGGGCAGAGTCTTTAGGTAAGTCTTGTAAGACTAGAACCAGGACAGTGGAGTTTGTATCACCACTACTCCCCTGTGAGTCTGTTAGAGAATTCTATGCTTCTCTGGCCTCAGGGTCTTCAAAGTGTGTAAGTAGTGTGTGTGTGTGTGTGTGTGTGTGTGTGTGTGTGTGTGTGGTTTGTGGTGTCCCTGTGCACACATGTGTGTGAGAGAGGGCACGGGGAGTGAGTGAAGGAATCAGACTAGATCAGGGTTTTTAAATAGGAGGTCACAGGACTTGTTACACAATGCCCTGAAGTTGTGTGAAAAACTTGGTATGTACTGTACAGGCTTTTCTCCCGGAAGATCTGCTGTTCTTGATAACCCCAGGCAGTGAGTCCCAAAGTGTTAAGGACATTTGGATTGGGTCATTTCTAGGGTCTTCCTGCGCTTTAATGTCCTTTGATGTTCTAACCTTTCTGGGAAGTAGCTCATGGCTGCTGCATTAATTGGATCATCTCCTTGGCTATGTCCAACTGCATCCTTCCTTCTACACTCTCTAATGGTTTTGTCAGGGCAGTTACACCTCACTAAGTCCACAGAGTCCTGCAACACCCTCTCTAGTAGCCTAGGTGACATGTCACATGATCAGCATGGTTCATTAGAGAGCAGGGGCCAAGACAGATGGGAGCAACCACGAGAGCAGCTCGGATCCCACAGGAGCTCCGTGGTGGAAGCAGGTGCTAATTATCATTCTTTGGACGAGCAGGACATGCATTTTTTGGGAGTGGGTAAGAATTTCTGGTTAGACAAGCTCCAGATTCTTTGGCCTACTTTGAAGGTGCTGCCAGTTCCATGGGCAAGGATGAGATTGTGCTTCCTGATGAGCACCTGTTCAGCTGAAAAGGAAGGCTCAGCACAGAGGTGGAGAGCTTCTTCCAGAAGGCATTGTCATGCAGATAAAGGCTCCTTCTCAAACCAGGCTACTGGCAGGGAGTGGCAAGATCCTTCCTTTCTGGCTTGAAAAAAATATCTCTTAAGTCATTTTACAAGAGTAGGTTTGGTAGCTGAGTAATGTAATTATATAGATTACCAGCAGAAACTGAGATTTCAACCTGTCCTAGATAGACATTATTTGAAAGACAGAGGGCTTCAAAAAGAAGGGCAGGAATATTGATAGGGAACGTAGTTGATTAGACAACCCCGTTATTACACAAGGCTCATGCTTTGCCTCCACAGGAGGGCTGAGAAGTGTAGAGATGCTGAGAGTGGAGACTGATATTTGGGGAGAAGAGCTGGAAGACAGCAGCTCCTGCAAAGTATCTCAGTCAGGATATTGTCCAGAACAGGGGCTAGGAAGGCAGACCCATCCTGCCTTGGACTTTGTAAGATGTAGGTTACCTTTTACAGTCATCCAACCTATTACCTAAGCCAATGATTCTCAGTCCTGGCTGCACATTGCAATCTACTTTGAAAAAGTTACTGATGGGGCTGGGGAGATAACCGAGTGGAATAAGTGCTTGCCTGGCAAGCACGAGGTCCTGAGTTTGATCCCTGGTACCACAGAAAAAGAAAGAAAGAAAGAAAGAAAGAAAGAAAGAAAGAAAGAAAGAAAGAAAGAAAGAAAGAAAGAAAGAAAGAAAGTTACTGATATCTTGACTCCATCCCATATCAATAAGTTAGAATCTCTCAGAGAAGGACATTGCTATCCAAAATTGTCTTTGAATGACTCTAATATGATGGCAAGGGGAAGAACTACATCTATCTAGGCATGGTGGCACACACCTGTAATCCCAGCACTCGGAATGCTGGGGCAGGAGGATCACTTCAAGTTTGAAGCCAGCCTGGACTACAAAGTGAGTTCATGTCCAGCCTGAATGGCGTAGCAAGACACTGTCTCAAAAAGAAAAGACGAGCAACATCAATAACACCCCCCCCACATTTAGAACAATTATGACAAATAAGGGATGTGTAGGCTGATAGTCCCCTCTCAAGCTCCCAGAATGTGTGTGACAATTAGATCATCTTTGGGCACTTCTTAGGGTACTTCTAGCTTAAGCCTTCAATGTAGAGGACAAAAGAAAATATATAAGCCTCGTACAAGTGCACATTTTGATGCTGTGAATACTGGAGTGTAGTAGCCCCTGCAAATGAGTGTTCCATGCCTAAATAAATGAATGACTGAGTGAGATGATTGTAGTATAATGATAAATACTAATAGAAGATTCAAAGATTCTTCATTTAGTCATACCTAAATAATTAGTCATCATCTTCACGTTATCATGTCCCCTACAGTTTTATGGCATTGCATAAGAATTCTCATGTGGTTATGGAGGCACACACCTATAATCCCAGGATTTTGGCAGGCTGAAGCAGGAGACGTATATACTTCAATGTCACCTACACAACTTACAGAGATCCTGTCTTAAAATAAAAAGGGCTATGGATGGAGTTTGATAGGAAGGCCCTGAATTTAATTCCCAGTATAGGGGCAAAAAAAAAAATCACCAACAACCACAACCATATTATCCAAGGAGGTGGAGAATCAGTGCAAGTGGCTTATCATTCTTATTTATTTATCTATGTTTTTAATTTTTAAACTCCATCCTTTGACTCTTGTTCTTAAGGCAATTTCCAGACTTGGATGAAAAAATTTTGAGTCTTGTATTAGTTTCTCATCACTGATACATAATACTCAACCTCCACTACCTGAAGGAAGAGACATTTATCTTTCCCCTGCTCTCAGTACATAGCAGAGCAGGTGAAGGGTACCACAGCGGAAGGAGCCAGGGGCCAGACAGAGACTCTAAACCCATGCCTTTGTTATGTACTCCAACTCACCTAGAGTTGTGTGTCCCACCAGTTTCTGGAAGGAATCTCAAAGAAATGCCTCCCTACCTGCCACAGTGTATCATGGGAGCAAGACCATGAAAGGCCCTAAGTATGTCTTATGTCCAGAACTTGTGATCTAATAGGAGAGACAATAAATGAGCAATTGTGAGAATCTTGTGTAGGTTGCAGGGCTCTCTGCGGATAGAGAGGGAGACATGTTGCCAAAGCAGAAGTAGCTTCCAAGAGGGGATTTGGGAAGACAATGCAATGAAAAACCAAAGCATGGGTTAGTTCAGAAGAGGAGGATGCTTTCACTCGGGCAGTGAAAGGTAGAGACTGGGTCAGATGAGCAAGCACAGGGCAGGCAGATACATTAGGCAGTGACGCCATCCAGCAGTTGATGTGTATGAACACCTGCAGCAAGGCAGTATGTAGAGAGAATGAAGAACAGAAGAAGCCTGAAGACAAATTAAGGCAAGGGAGTTGAGGAAACTGTTGAGAGACATTCTGAGAGTGACAGAGAAATAAGGGTGCACACAGGAGACACTGAAAAGGACCATCTGTGTTAGTAAGAAAACAAGGCAAAGAGGAGTTAGGAGTTGACCCAAAACACTGCAAACAGAGGGAGTGGTCAGGAGTATCAAATGCCGCTGACTTTGGCTGAAACAACAGCAGCAGGGAAATAGTGATGGGAGGCAGGTAGTCATAGGCAAGAGCAGAGTCAGGTATGGATGACTACTTCTGATTTTTCACCAGGGAGGGGGGAAAGGAGACAGAGATGGAGGCAGACAGACAGACAGACAGACAGACAGACAGACAGACAGAAAGACAGACAGACACAAACAGACCCGACACAGGGAAGGAGACAGGCAGGCAGGCAGGCAGGCAGGCAGTCAGACAGACACAGACCAACATTGGGAGGGATGAAGGAAGGGAGGGAGGGAGGAGGAAGGGAGGGAGAGAGTAAAAGACAGAGAGACAGAAGACAGATAGACAGAGAAGATTTTTAAAATGGAATGGATTTTTTAATATTGTGTAGATAGAAGGGAATATCCAGTGCAAGGGGTGTGATGTAAGACAGGGTAGATGGGAGCCACATTATGCTTTTTCTGTCACTTCCAATCCAATACCATTTCCTTGTCATCTTCTTGACTCTTTCCTGAACCACAGTTGGATTCTTCTGCTGAAGCTCTGCCCAAATCAGACAGCCAGCATCATGTGGCATCTAACCAAATCTGACCTGCCATTCCTACATAGTAGGGATCTAATAGCTGGGTCATTTTGTCACCTAGTAGGGATCTAATAGCTGGGTCACTTTGTCCCGTGGCTCAAGCATGCTTTAACTTGTATTCACAGATTCACAAAGAGGTCAATTAATAAAATTATACCTTAATAGAAGTCATTTCTTCATGTCCTCATGTATTTTGTATTATGCTTTTGAAAATTCTACTCTGAGAAGGATGTTTTGGTTTCCTTCCTCTGCCAAAGAAGGCCATGGCTTGCAGATGATTTAGGGCCCTTGTTGTAGACACAACCAGCTCCATATTCGGAACCAATATCATTTTCTCGATTTCCTTTGGTCAATTATCCAGCCTTCTTTTTGCAGGTGGACTGATACATCAGGGTAATCGATAGACCAGAAATGCCTTCTGTGATTCTCAAAGATGTACAGGAGTTCATCTTGGGAAAGGGATGAAGGACAGATTTCAAGCCCATATTTAAAAAGTCTATTCTGGAAGACGCTGATTTAACAGCTTGAAGAACAAGAACAAGAATCCTCATTTTTTTTTTTTTTTACAAGATTTTAGTCACTTTTGAAGCAAGTAATCTTTGGATAATCATTTACATTTTTACCTGATTTTTAGAATCTATCTTAGTGTGCTTAATTCTACCAAACAATTTTAATTACTTTGAGAAACGTGAAGTCCTCAGAATTAAACTATATTTCAAATTACTGCAAGGGAATAATGTCATTTTTAATACTTGCACCCTTAAGCAAGCCCGTTACCATTAGATTTTGTTCATGTATTCTTAGTGACTAGTCACATCACACACAAATGGGGACAACTATGTTTATGGAGCCCTCAGAGTGTGGGTGAAAAAGGGAATGACATTCCTTGAGAGGCAAGGTCTTAAACTTCTAGAAATGTCAAAGATTATAATTACAAATACTGAGTTGGAGTAAAGTTAAAGTCTATGAGGTGATGATACAATGGGGAGTATAACTAATGCACTTGATGATTTTTTGTTCTCTGAAACAGCCTCAACACCAACCAAGAATTTCCTGTAATACCAATTCGTCAAGCAGGTTTTACCAGGGAGTGATTTCCTGTACCTGGTCAAAATTGCAGCTGATTGCAGGGGACATCAGGTGTAAAGATGCTCTTTTTGGGGACGGCTTACAATTACAGAATTCTTGGCAATACTAGTGTGAATTTGAACTAATGAATGAGCTTACCAGATCTGATTGATGCTTCCAGGGGAAAGTGGAGTCACTAATCTTCCAAATCTGGAAAAAACTTATGTGGGGCCTACATGTTCCCAACTTTCTAAGTTGAAGAAAGGCTTCATCCTTCAGCTCGAAGACAGGGGTCCAGGCTGGCTTTTATGCTCAGGTATGTCAAATTCTTGCCAAGAAATTTGAAGAACATTTCAGCACTTCATATCTTAATGAAGAATTTTTAAACCAGGGTTAAAAGTGAAGCTAATCAGGATAGAGAGGTAAAAGACATAAAATCTATCTCTAGCATCAACACTGAAATTAAAGTGCCTAGCACAGTTATAATATGAGTTCAGTTTTGGTGTCTTTGACTTCTCAATAAGATTGGGTTTCCATGTAACTGCAAAGTTATACCCAAGGCTACTAATATACTGAGTAGTCTATGAATATTTTGGTCCTCAAACTTTGTCTTTTTAATAATGCTTACTGGGTGTTTTGGTTGATCTTATACATTCTTAAAAGTAGTCTTTCATTGATAAAGAACAAATGATTAACAACAGTATGAAATATTTCTTCTCCAACCTCAACAAAACCATTTTGCTGTAATAATACTGTTAATGGACTGCAGCCACCAGTTAAGTAACATCAGGCAACAATGACAAGACGAAATGGGACACATTTTTGGTATTACTGCTGATTCAAGATGTTTAGAACAATGTTCAATGTCATGATAAGGACAGAATTCTTTCCTTATTAGATACTGCATGTAATTATTCATGAAACACTTTTTTATTCACCCTCATACTTACTTTGAGCTAGGAATGACAGAGCTCATTTTTAATGACAGCTATTTAAAAAAAAAAAGGATAGGTAAAGAATGTAGTCTCCCTTCCTGACAGACACTTGATTGCTATCCAATAGCCACTTGCCTATCATTTTTTCTTGCCCACAGTATCCACTCCTTATTGTAGATTTGTAAAGTGTCAGATGTTTGTCTTACCTGTCTTCCTTGTGGGTGGGTTAAGGGCACATGACCACATCCTGGCCAATGGGAGCTAAGGGGAGAGTTTTTGAAGAAGATCCCTGAGTAATGATTTTTTTTCTCTAGGAGGCTGATATTTGTGAAGCGGACACCCCACTTTCTGTTAATCCTCAGTTGCGTGAGGAGGTGTGTTTATAATCATGGCCACCATGTTTGTGACTACAAGGGCAAAATGAGAGCCTGGTAGGCTCGTGTTGCCTCAGTGCCCTAACATGCATGAGTGGCTTGATTAACTGACTATGGAAATGTCTGCTCTTGGATATTTTACTAGAACAGTCAGATGTTCTGTTCTTTGTAGTCAAAGACTTCCTAATGATGTTTTACCAATTTACACACACACACACACACACACACACACACACACACAAAATAAAAAAGTAAAAAATGTACTGAGTATCCAGTGAGAGCCTCGCATTGTGCTAAGCCCTGAGGCTGTCATGGTAAGCATAATAGACATTACTCCTGCACTTTTAGGGCTTGTGGTCCAAGGGAGGGACAGAAACCAACAGAAGACGCAGTATTTAGCTTGGTTTTGGAGGAGCATTTGTGGGCAGAGAAGCTTCCCCAGGAAAGTGGGGTCTGAGCTGCTGTCCGAGGACTGAATGGGAATCCACGCAGCAAGAATGGATGTTCTCACCGAGCTTTGCGAGTGACGGATCGAAAAGAACGAATCCTGTATGAGCCAAGTAGGTCAAGGAATAGAACCAGGGAGAAAGAAAAGCTGCCTCCCATTGTCAAACGGGTGGATCCAGGAAGTCAGCGAGAGGGGAGGCTCCTTGTGGGCCCAAGGACTGGCCCTCCTGCCACTGGCCTTCCACACGCTTATTGTGATCATTCTTATAAATAGAAAACATCACTGTGCTTGTGGTGGCTAAGGTCACAGACACCAGTCTTTCTTTGCTTTTGTACTTCTTGTTATAAATGATTTAATAAATTATCCCTTTCAGCTAAGAATTTCCACAATTGGCTTCAGCCTCGGTGCACTTTTTGTTTGTTGTTAAACATTTGGCCATTTTGATTCATATGAATGTGAAAATATCGACAGCTTTTTCTTTCTGTGTTTCATCGCATCTACAGAATATTATTGAGCGCAAGGAAATCACCAAAATAGCTGAATGTTTCCACTTATTTAGATTTTTACCAGAGAGTCCCTAGGGTAGAAGGAAAACATCTCCAAGCTAGGGTAATTTTACAAAAACTGCTTAGAGTTCAACAGCTATTTCTGTACTTTTGGGATTCTGTAAACATATGGGGAAAAGCTGTCCACAGCTATGCGGGCGCTGCACCGGACCCTGAATTCCCCTGCCGCTACATTGTTGGAAGGGCCAGAGCCCCAGCATCCATGTCTGTGCAAGAAAGGCTGGCAGACTGTGCCTTTCGTGGCCGCCCCCATTAAACAAAGCTTCCTGTCTTTATCTCCTTGAAGATCAGTTTTCTTTGTCTCCTGCTGCTTCTTTCCCCCTTCTCCTCCCACCTTCCACCTTCCCTCCTTGTCTTTTCTCCTGTGCTTCCTTCCTTTCTCCTTCCTCTCTGCTTC
>NW_004524636.1:5134075-5138718 GCF_000260255.1 Octodon degus
CTGTGCTTCCTTCCTTTCTCCTCTCTCTCTCTCTCTCTCTCTCTCTCTCTCTCTCTCTCTCTCTCTCTCTCTCTCTCCTTCTCTCCTTCCTTCCTACTCTCCCTCTTTCCTTTCCTTCTCATTTTCAGATGCCTGACTGATTTCTCCTAGCCCTGATATTACTTTCTCTTCTGAGTGGGAATCGCTGTATGTGTCTTAGCCCAAGGCCATCTCCTGTTAGCAGTCATAGAACAGTTTCTATTTACATTAAAAAGCGTTGTCAGGAGTAAAGACAGGAAGTATTTTGGCTTGTGGATGAGGAGGAGAGTGGAAAGTCTGTCTTATTTTTACAGAATACTTTAAAAGTGAGATATACCTTCTTTTACGTGTCAGAGTCCTGAGCAAAATGTGTCCTAAACATCAACTACTTTGCCCTTTTTGACAGGGAATGGCACATGGCCCCTTCACCCTGACCTCAGAGTCAGACTTCCCACGTCCCAGTCCCAGTGAGTTCTGTCATTTTCTCCAGGTGAGTTGTGCACCTATCGGCACTGTTACAGAGATCAAAGACCAAGGCAAATAGATTATTTTACAATTTTGAATTTGAGTCCTTTTAACAGAGTCAATCTCTAAACAGCATTAAGTAATGTAATTTATAATGACGTGTACTAATCTTATGACTATCATAATTACATTGTATTGCATTTTTAACTTATAGTGTTTTGTTCAAAGTAAAATTTTTTTGCACTTTTAGAAACTAAATGATACATTTCTTTGTTTTTTAACATCTTATGGAAATATTTTCAATGATGTATATTAGATCTTTTTATACTTTTCTTGATCCCTGGGAATCTTAATTTTGCCTATTTCCCTCAAGAAAGTACTTTTTGGAAAGTACTTTTTGGATATGACTAATGGCTTCCTAATTACCTGAAATCTAATAGTTGATATTAGCAGATAAGTGTAAAATCTTAAATCAGGCCTTTCTTATGTGAGTTTTGAAAAATTTGGACTTGTTGAGTAAAATATTCAGTGAGACAAAAAAATAGCATTTTCTGTACATGCATTTCTTTCAATTTTATTAATTTTGAAACCTCAGCACGTAGTACAGTGGTTAGTATGTGATAGAAGTTCAATAGCAGCTGTGAAAAGCAAAATCCCAAATAAGAGAAATGTATTCTAGAACTGGCAGTTTTCTTAAACAAAGGACTCAGGGGACATAAAAAGAATCTCAACTATGTACTTCAAGTTTCTGAGTCCAACAGTTCATTTTCAGTGGCAGTATTGAATGTGGGACAATTTTTGTTGAAGTATGTATTTTATTGTGTAGGCCTATTATGATTTAAAATGTCCCTATGTTGCTTAATAGAAATTACTTATGTCTGTTTTACAGTGTGCACTTGGGTTTTATAGAAATAAAGCTGATTTTTTAAAATAGCCTTTTTGAAATTCTTGTACATATGTTTCTAAATATCTGGTTTAAAAAGAAAAGAAAAAAAAACCCCACAAAAACTATCAAGTGTTAGTTGAAATGCTTTGTTGTTAAAATAAAGGAGACATTAGTGTGAGAATCTGGCTTATTTAACCCTGATGATCACAAGATACATTGTTTTCAAAACAGCCCCAAGGTTGTGTTGATGAGCTGACTCTAAGAACACCATAGAACACCAACAACCAACTTGTGTATTTATTAGTTTTCATACTTATGAACTTATTTTTCTCTTTACTCATAGATATATGCATTTATCACATCTTTATCTGGATGACCATAGAAATACATGTACACTGGAACCAAAAACAATGCCATAAGTGGAAATAGAAAATAGACAGAAATCTTAAAACATTTTTTTGAAAGAAAGCAATCATTTTATTGCGCTATTAATAACAAAACCCTTTACATACATACTTCACAAGACAGCCTCAGATATGGCCATAGCTATTCTGTAAAACACTGCTTTGTATTTATATTGATATGAATATACATTTTACCTTTATTAAGTGGCAAAAAAGGTCCTCTGCTCATACTCCTTATTGTGAAAATAGAATGGTAGTCCCACCTTTGTTTTTTGCTATCAGGAACAGTTCTTCCCCCTTCACCTTTCAGGGCTTGTTGCCGTATGCACATAATTTCAAATTGAATTCATATACAATTTTTGTCTGAAAATAGCTGTCTCAGGTACATTTCTCAATGCTGAGATAAGATCCAAACTTAGAGGAGGCATTCGTGGCTAGCGAAAATCAAGGAGGTCTTCATTCCTTTTTCTCCACCTATGCATGTGGAATGCCCCAACCCTACATTAATATAAGTAGATTCTCTTGTTTTGCACTTTCCTGATATTTTTCTCTTTAATATACTTGTTGACAAGATTCTAGGTATAAGTTTACTGGTGAATATCTGTATGCTAGTTTATTAAATTATGCTATGAATTGATTTCAGTTTCAAGTTTTAATATTAGGAAGTTTAGAATTAAAATCTTGGCCTCTTGTAAAAAAAAAAAAGTTAGAGGAGGAAAGACTTCGTTAGCTCGCAGTTAGGCATCAGTCTAGTTGGCAGCTCCAAGGAAGAGTGGCACATGGCAGCAGGCATTGTGGAGGAAAACAGCTCATGGTGCCCAGTAGGTAGCAGAAGCTACAAGAGAAAGCTAAGTCCCTTTCTATCCTTTACACTGCACCGACGCACGGGGCTTAGGGCAGTGCCAAACCAGTCAGTGGGCTCATTTAGTGGTCACTACCCTTAATCCTAGCATCTCACAGTCCCAGTTCAGCCACTTCTGAAAACCCCCACCTGTGATTCCATGAGACCAGGGGTGGGGGTTATCTAGACACAGGCCATACCAGTAAGCCGTAGCAAACATTTGCTAAAACATTTTTTATACCACTTCACTTCCCATCTCTATAAGCCATTACTGCTAAATATCTTATATTACAGGCATATATGAATGAAACAGGAGACTTCACCAGGAGAATCACTTGAGTCTAGAAGTTCAAGACCAGCCTGAGACAATGTAAGTAGACCTCATCTCTTAAAAAAATTTAAAAATTAAAAAAAAAAAGGATTGGAGTGTGCACATGACTAGCATGTAGAATGTTTTGTTTTACATGATTCTGAAGTGCATTCATTTCAGAAGTTCCTCCTGTGCTGTGGCCCAAAGGAGTGGGGGCAAAAAGACTTCTAAATGCAATAAAGTCAAGGAGTCTGATGGTGCCCAGAAGAATATTAATTGAATCAGGAATTATTTAAAAAAACACCTGGAATGGAAGAGAGGAGATATTTTCAGGTTAGGCAAAGTTGAAGTAGGTATGAAGAGCACATTTTCCCAGAATACTGAGGACTTTGGGTGAGCTGAAGGATGGTTGTAATGGTGAAGGAAGATGCTGACAAGATAGAGTCACATTTGACTTAAAAGGATGTGTAGCTGTGAAGCGATATGGAGCCTATTTTGTGGGCAGTTCTGACCATGCACTTTAGGAGGAGCAACTTCTTCATGAGTGAATTCACAGTGATTCTCATATGATATAGGTGCTCAGTGCTTGTCCATTGCATGAACAGATAGATATTTTTACAATAAGAAGTAGTACAATAAGAGCTCTTTTTTGTTTATTTGTTTTTGTTTTAGTTAGAGAACATCTAGAAAATTTATATAGTAGGAGAAAGCTCTGAAGCAGCAATGGGAGTTTGGAGGTGGATGGAAACATCACAGCTTCTTCACTTTCCCCAGCAGAAATGAGTTCCACTCACTCGTGGTGTTAATTTCTTCACTAACCTGACTTACATTATTTTCATTCCTGATTCATGTCACATTGTTTTGTCCACACAAAAGTGTAACTTGCACATAGACTTCTCAAACTGGTCCCATTTTATATCAATTTAAAACAGAATCAGAAGGTCCTTACCAAGGTCTACACAGATTGCTAGGCCTTCAGTTAAGGTAGTGGTCAGGAAGACTCTGGTAGGAAAAATTCTAAGCTATGCCCCCCCAATTCACAGTACTTGAGGGGTTTTGCAGAAATAACCAGTGTCCCCAGTGAGTTGACTTCCAGTAGGAGTTATTTACTTGCATGAATTCAAGCTAAGTAGGTAAGGGCTGCTGAGGAACAGGAATCTACCTGGTGTGGGTGACCCAAAGCATGAGAGACCCTCCTTGATGGGTTTGAAAGTGGAGTGACCATGTGGCAAGCAAGGTGGAGGTCTAAGAGCTGAGAGCAGCCACTGTCCAAGTGCTAACAAGGGGCTGAGACCTTGGCTATGCAGTGCATGGAGCTGTGTTCTGTCAATGCAGCAGATCACAGAGGCAAACTCTTCCTCAGCGCTTCCAGATAAGAACCACCCTGATCTGATGACTCGGCTCACCCATGCCCTGCCCAAATGTCTTACCCAAAGATATGAGAAAATTGTAAGTGATTGATTTTTTTTTTACTTTGTAATTGGTTTTGCAACTATGGAAACCTAGTGCCCAAAGAAAATGTGTCAGAGTTAGGATAGATGTAGAAGTCCAAGTCAAGCCTAGAAATTGCTGGAGTTTGGTAAGTGTGTGAAATGGTTGAAAATAAAAAAGTATGACATCAAGGATCTAGTCTGAGCCATCCAGTAGAAAAGTATAAAAATGAGGTATAAAAAGTAAAGCCACATTAATATGCTGAGCTGTAAAAGGCTCAAGTCAACA
>NW_004524636.1:5138987-5140219 GCF_000260255.1 Octodon degus
CTAATAGTGTTTAGACAAGATATCATGTACTATGAATAACTTCTATGAAGACAACAATATGTAATGTATTAATTATTATAACTGTCCTACTAATCTGTTTTGAAACTGTCTCATTGCTATTTCTTTTTCAATAAAATTTAAAAAAGGTATCTAGTCTGAGTTCATAGGATACCATTAATAATACAGAAGATGTGTAAAGAAGAATCTTTTTCACAGTGAGGAGACATGTGTCTTTTGACTTTTCCAGCTTTGAGATGATGGTATCTAATAAACAACTAGAAGTGTGACCCAAATCCAAAAGAAGATTCTGAATCTGAAAAATAAACATTTGGCAGTCAGTGAAATGCCCTACGTTGAGTCCATGCATGGGGTTATCTGATACAAAGCTACTGTTTGCTAGTTTTCTTCTTTGTTTATTAGTGACAGCGCTTCCTTCACTGACAAGAGATATAGCGTTATTCTGACCATGAAAATATATTAGGAAATGTGTTATCTTAAGATGACACCCCATTTTATTTACAGTAATATTCTGACTAAGGAAGTAGGTCATGGATGTCAAATAGATTAAAGGCAGTAATACCCAATTCTGAGCCCATGACAGGCATCACTAATCAACCAGGTGATTTCCTCCATAGAAGCAGTGTTCTTTTCAAGCCTGTGCTCCAGGGAGCAACTAAATGGCTGAAGTTCACCCACATCTGCCATTGTGATCTGACTTTGAAAGCATGCCCATTTAGTAATGGATACACTGGATTAAAAGAAAGATTGTTGTTTTGGTTAAGATTTTGTTTCTTTTCTAATGAATGCTACGTTCTTATCTATCTATAACATATTAAATGAGACTGACTACCCACAGAGGAGCTTGCTAGGATGATAAAAGAGATTCTTGCAGATTGCAGATTTTATGGACACAAAACATTAGAAGAAAGTGATGATAAGGGTCCTATTTGCTCTCTCAGATGGGGCCAAATGGCACCATGTTCATGAGCTGCAAGGCTCAAATATTGTAATTCTACTTTCTGCCCTGGGAGTTGGGTATAATTCTTGCAGTTCCAAGAGTGACAGCCAATAGTTGAGAGCCAATGTAAATATACAGGGAATTGACTTCTTTCCGAACAAAAATGGGTAAGATTTGCACAAATTCATGCATATTGAGCATCTATTGTGTGTGTGTGTGTGTGTGTACAATATTTGAATGGCAAGAGAATACCCATCTCTTGTGTGTGTGTGTG
>NW_004524636.1:5141503-5142700 GCF_000260255.1 Octodon degus
TCCTCCTCCTCCTCCTCCTTCTTCCTCCTCCTCCTCTTCCTCTTCTTCTTCCTCCTCCTCTTCCTCTTCCTCTTCTTCCTCCTCCTCCTCTTCCTCTTCTTCCTCCTCCTCTTCCTCTTCTTCTTCCTCCTCCTCTTCCTCTTCTTCCTCCTCCTCCTCCTCCTCCTCCTTCTTCTTCTTCTTCTTTTTCTTCTTCTTCCCATTTTCACCATTAGATACTTTTAAAACCCTTGGTCCAGTTTGCTATTAAAAAGACCATTCAAAGTTATCTTTTGAATAACAGATGAACATGTTTTTTTTTATTTTAAAGAGAAATCCTTTGCCAAGATTGTACAATAAACTGAGTAAAGTTGGGACATATTTATATGATCTGGGTCCAACTGTCTAATCACTGAAGGAACTCTGATTATAATTTGTGAATCTCATTAGCACAAAGTTCAAGGCGAGCAGTGATCTGGTACTGTAATGCAGCAAGATGTTACCTGCACACAAAGTGACAATCCCAGTGTGATGGTGGTGACTGTCATATCCTATTTGCAGGTGCAAGAGAAAGCTTGTAATCTTTGGAAAGGTGATGTATATGTGGTTTGGGCCAAAGAGAACAGCACTATTATTCAAGCCACCAGAATTCTTATTTTATTATTTTCAAAAATTAACTTGAAAATAAATTTAACATTTTCTTATCTGAACATCCACTTCTATGGCTGCTGAATTTTATTCTGAAAATATAAGAAAAACTGTAATTCCAAATATCAAACACTTGTCATTTCCTTCTCCATTTGGATTTCAGGAACTTCACTATGCATGAAGAATGGAGACAGAACTAGTCTACAGGAAAGAAGAGGATGATTGGAGATGTAGCTACATTCTAGGAGCTGTTGGGACACTTGTGTTCCCCCCCATGCCAACTTGGCTGGCAGCTGGCATCAAGAACAGCCCATGCACAGTTACCCCTGGCTGGCCTGTGTCTGCTGGGGCTTGGAGCCTGCTCTGTCTCCTGTCTCATGCTGGCCCCTACAACACCTACTGGGCCTTCATCCACCATACATCTCTCTTTCCCTTTCCCATTCTTTGCTTCTGGAGGGCACTCATTTCATTTTCTCTTGCAGTGCTTATTCCTCTGTGCAGCTTTCACACACTGCTGATCCTCTCTCTGTCTCTGTCTCTCTGTCTTTCTCTCTGTCTGTCTCTGTCTCT
>NW_004524636.1:5142800-5154680 GCF_000260255.1 Octodon degus
CTCTCTCTCTCTCTGCCTGATAGGTCCTGGTTCATGGACCACCACTATCTTGTCTGAAAAACTACCCCAGCGGAGTACCTGCTTCTATCCTTTGCCTCTGTGGGATGTTCCACTCCCAGAATCCAAAGGGTAGTTCTAGAAAGTAAACCTAATATTGTCTCTTTCTTGACAGAAATCATCAGTAACTTTACATTACCTCTAGTACAGCCTACAAGACCTTAGATGTTTGGTGTCACTAGCTCAACATGTCTTCAGGCATTTCCTCTGGTGCAGAAGATCTGAGCCAATCTGCAGAGCATCAGAGGGTCTTTGTGCATCCTATTTCTTCCCTGAGCTTGTAGACAAATCACATGTTGTAGTATTTGCTCTCACAGACCTGTAGCACTTATCATAATGTGAGCACATTGTTTGTGTCTGCCTTCCCAAGTAGAGTGTGAATATTGAAAAGCACATCTATGTTCTGGGGCTTGCGCAGAGCCTGCCACAAAGTACGTGCTCAATAACTCCTTGCCAAGTGATGCCTCTGTGACAATTGTTGGTTTCTGATGATTCTCTTCTCTTATTTGATATTTGTCAGCAAAATGTTCGCTTATGTTTACTGAGAACCTCGCTCACTTCATAAATCATCTCTTTCCTATATCCCGACTTTGGTATGTGCTACATCTTCTACTAGCATCAGCTCTACTATAGCTCTTCTGGCTAAGAAGTGGAGGTTGACTGTAGGAATGGAGAATACTTCCTCAGGTGTTTGCATGGGGATAAGAGAGCTCCATTTGGATCTTCTGTCAATTTTTCTTGGGAGCATAGATGAATTAATGAATAAATGGATGGGTGGATGGTGTTGGTGGATAGCGTCTTGTAACTGTGGACAACATATTTTATCCTAATGTCTAGAATATTCTCTGCTTTATGTGAATGAATGATCAAATCCACTATTCCTTTAAGAAACTGTCTGCTAGTTCCTGAAAAAAATGACAAGAGTAGGGAAATATCAGCAGGAGCACCTAACTTGAGAGCTGTGTTTAGGAGGATTAATTACTTTATGCTCTAAATACCTAAATACTTTCTCCCACAACTCATCTTTTAATTGGTGTGCTTTCAATAAGTTTTGAAACACAGTTTTATCTCTGTCTCTATCCCTGTCGACATAACACATCTTCTGCATCAGGCACCCACGTCCCTAGGGAAGCCTCGAGAACCTGACAATGTGTTGGGTGGGCTTCCACTCCGGGATTTATGATGAGATCTTACTGCGGCTCAAGCTTCCAGGCCTCCTTCCTTCCTCTGCTCTGGTTTCCAAGGTAGCCGGCCTTCATCTCCCTTCAAACCCGGGCTCCCCAGCTCCATCCCCCCTGGCAGTTCTAAGTGAGGTTATGGACACACATTGAGCCCGGAACTCATTGCTTTTTTGGAAAAGGCAAACTAAGAGAGGGGGATTTTCCATATTCACATTTTTCCACAGAAATGTATTCATAAACTTTAAACTTGCCCAAGCTATGTTAATGTATGTGGTTGGCTTCAGAGCCAATTTTCATTGTGAATAAGATGCTAAATAAAAGGGTTCTTGTCCTTCCCCTCCCTCCTCCCCTCCCATAATTTTAAGTTCATAAGCCCATTTTGTACATGAATCGGGTCTTAGCAGAGAATCAGAAACGAGGTTATTCTTTGAGCCGCTTACAATGTTTACTTTAAAACCCTGATAGGAACATGGGGCTTGTGACAGCAGCAGCAGAGGTAAACAGATGACTTTATATATAATGCTTTTTCCAAGGTGGCTCAGTTCATTCCTAACCTTGGTCTTGGCGTCATGGAATGAGCCAGAGAAATTCCACCCCTTAACCCTACCCTGCACCTCCTCCCTTCAAAGGCAAGAAAATGTTGATTTTGCCTCTGGTTCCACAGCTGCCCTTTCCCTGCTATAGAACTTGAGCAGTACAATATTGCTGCAAGTCAGAAACAGCCCCAATAGTGACTGTAGTTATTATTGTCACTATAACCAAGGGATTGGGAATATTCAAAAGAAAAGCAGTAACCTTTCTAAGCCATGGGCTGGCATGTCCTGGCATGTTGCAGGTGTCAAGTTTCTGTGCAGTTTGGTTCAAATGTTCCCTGTCTGTGTTCTCCCTGGTCACACCACACTCCCTGGGATTATCTTTGCTTAGACTTGGGTGTGGGGAAGTGGGGGCTTACAGGACTTTGGCCTGAAGGAAAGCCCCAACACCACACTTCTGAGGCCCTGAAGCCCCCTGCCTGGGGCTGTTCCTGGAAGACTCCACTCCTGACTTACTCCCTAGTGACAGCCCTCCAGGAGGTGAAGCACCAGGGGCACCCACATCCTTGTAGAGTGAGAACAGAGACCTGAATGGAAGGAGGAGCCTCAGCCTTTCTGTCAGCCAAGCAGAATTCAAACACCAGACCCCCAGGGAAATACACAATGTCTTACTGAGGGCTCGGACCCTGGAGTGTTTCCGTCTCAGAGGGTTGAGCTGAGGTGATGTGAAGCAACGAAAGTGTGATGCAAAGTCATGTTCCATGTATGGCATGATGCAACGGTATTATTAATGCTATCAGCTGTTACTACTACAGTATTATTGGAAAATAACAATTAGCTATGATTACTGTAATAAATAGTATCAGTGTCAAAATTATAACCAAGTTATTAATACTTACAATCTATAATTAATTATTGATAATTACTAGTATTTGCAATCACAACTTTAATGTTACATAGTGATTATTCTTAAGTGTCTATATGCTCCTCTGGAAAGGGGAGTTTTTTTTTGTTTTATGTTTTGGATCAGCCCACCATAAGGGCAGGGCTGGTGTGGCATGTGGTTCTGGGGAACAAACCATGGTCCCCTGCTCCTGTCTAAGCATGCCTAAGCAGGCGCTTTAGACAGCTAAGCTATCTCACTGGTCTGAAAGGAGATATATATATAAGGGTCTACTGGGTCTACAGAGCCTCACCTCATAGATCAGACTCATAATGATTCTCCTGTTTTCAGCCTCCCACTCTCTGGGATTACAGACATGTGCCACCACTCCCAGTCTCAAATGCTGTCTCAGCATGACCCGGGGGCAGGGCCAGCATGGCATGCCAGGGATAGAACCCCAGCCCCTGTGCTCTGCCTAAGCAGGTGCTTTAGTCCAGTGAGCTATCTGTTTGGCCCTAGGGGAGATTTTTTTTCAGTGTATCTTGGTATGATTTTATTCAAATTTCTTGTGCAAAAGGTTTATTTTTCTTGGAAATGTGGTATTATAAGTTCAACTAAATTCAGAAATTTTCTTTTTCTTCTTTTTATTTTTTTAACAATTTTATTGCAAAACGAATAGCAATGAGACAGTTTCAAAACCAATTAGTAGGACAGTTTCAATAATTAATACATTGCATATTGTTGTCTTCTTAGTGGTTATTCGTAGTATAAGATTCAGACATGATATCCTGTCCACAAACATTATTAGTATAAAACTTTCTATTCATTGAATTAAGAGAAAATAGCTGTATATCTATCCTATTTTGAATATACAAGGACAAAATGATCCTTCATTTGTATCCCCTTTTTTTGTTTAGTTTTGTCAGAGATGGGTATTCCATTGTCATTTAAATATTGTATGTGAGTGAATTCAGCAAAATAATCCAATATAGTCTAGTAGTCCCTAATAGTAGTGGGTTTTCCATAGGACTGGCAATATCAGAAATCATTGACTTGAGCCGTTTACAGCTCAGCATATTAATATGGCTTTACTTTTTATACTACATTTTTATACTTTTCTATATTTTGGATGTGGAGAAAAAACTCTTGACTTTGTAGAGTTTCTTGTGAAGGTGACTAAGTAGTTTCCCACAGTGCCTGGTCCTTCAGTTTGTAATCTGGGGTGGGCGTTGCTAGTGTGAGGTTAAAGTCTTTCCTGGGTATCCCACAAAGGGTACACACCCTAGAAAGATTGCTTCCTAAGACATTTCAGGTCATGGGCCCTGTGACACTTAGGCATGCGTGTGAACAGTTGGCTCAGTCTGATGGTCTTCTATTGCAACAGCACAGAACTATGGGTTGTACCTAGAAGATCTGTGGACACAGAGCCCAAGGCTGGGGTAGGGTCTGTAGACCCCTAAGAGGAAATGTTGGGACCACCACTCTGCTGAGAGAACATGAGGCCACTCTATCCGAGGCCTCAGGTCCCTCCTGGCTCAGGCGGAAATGCAGGCAGAGGTTGCAGCCAGGCTCATTCCAGTGCCTGTGGGAGGCCCTGCTGGCTTGTGTCACAGCCTACCTGTCCCTGGAAGCCAGGCTTCCTAACTCTTGGACTTTTGACAACCTAGTGAAACTTTTGGATTCCCTTCTGAGGGATATCTTAAAACCATGGCATAAAACACAAGGGATTACAAAGAAAGCCAGTTTGCACCAAAATATTTTTAAAAAAGTATTCTATAGTAATAGATGTATTTCTCTAGTACTCTATCAAATAGTAAGCTAAAGCAAGCAAGGGAACTGTTATCTGTCATATTTCTGAAGTACCAAGAAGAGAAAATGGTACTATGAGGTAACTCCGTGTTATAAAAATTCTATGAATTCTTTTAGGAACAAAGTCACATTTACTACACTTCTGCAGTTTGTTGCCTACATTCATAATTAAAGTAAATGAAAATTTTCATTAAGTTGTTAGTACAAATAAAGAGGAATTTTCTCCCCTGTGCAGGTTCAGAGTCCAAAGTAAGGAGCCCTACTTGCACCTGCCTGGCTCAGCTGATCTTCCCCTGTGCGCTGCTGGGGGATCCCAGTGCCAACTTCTCAGGGTCTTCTTTCTGGGTCCTCTGCATATTCTCCGACATCTCCGCAATACCTCTGACCCATAGCTCTGGTCACATCAGATCTGTCTGTAATTCTAAGGTTTGATAGCAAATAGAAAACTGGGCTCTTTGAAGAAGGCTTGGCTATTTTCAAAACCTTCAATGAGTACCAAGATCCCTTGACAAAGTCCAGGTTTTTGTATGGGTGCTTGCAATTTGAGTCTTTGGGCCCGTGGAGGGGACCCTGTTTCAATATTTTGAACAACTTCTTAAATTTTTTTTTCTCTTTTTGCATTTTTGGGGAAGTGTCTACAGCGTATTCAGGGTCTCACTACTAGATCAGACTCATAGTGATTCAACTGTTTACCGCCTCCCAAGAGCTGGGATTACAGGCGCACACCACCATGCCCAGTCTCAGCTTCCTAAATTCTTCCAAAGCAGGCACACTTTGAACAAGCCTTTGCCAGCTTGACGACTACTACTTTACTGTATTCAGAATGACAGATGAGTGGATGGCCAGTGTGCAAGTGTGTGGTATGCAGGTAGAAATGCAGACATGAGGGGGAGCATGTGCAGGAAAGGAGAGACGGAGGGGTGGAGGGGAGGATCAGTACCAATGGGGAAATTTTTGTATTAGCCGAATCCCATGCTAAACATAAAAATCAGCAAGAAGGATGGATTGGTTTCAAAATTCAACAAATATTTACTATGTGCTTTACTGTATTCAAGAGCAGGGGTTGCAAACAAACACAAGCAGGACCCAGGTGGGAAAGCACTATAGAAAAGAGCCAGGGCCCTCTCGGCCTTCTATTCATTCACTTGGAAAGAAGCAAATTTTCTTGCACAAGAAAGCAATAAGTTGTAGTCACAAGTCACAGGGACAAACCTGGGCTCAATGCCAGGGATGGCTGTCCAGCTCCTTGCTGTGTGGACATGTGGGCTGTGTATGCCACATTCCCCAAATTCATTAGAAAAATCTGACATTTTCCTTTATAAAAAAGGAGGAACTTCTGGTACTATTTCTGCATAAGAAACTAAAAGTGTAGTCACTTAGAAGCACTAGTATTTCATGGATTCCTTAGCTAGGGTTTAAAGGCATGATGGAGCTGACTTGATTTGGCTCTGCCATATCTGAACTCTGAGCTGGTAACACTCTAACGCTGGAGGATCAGCCAGGAGCAACTAATGAGGTGTCTGGTGCTTGAGTTGGGAAGGCCCAAGGGCTATCAGTTGCAGCTGCTGAATGTGGCTTCTGCATGTGGCTGTATGTTTTCCCATCATGGCAGCCTCAGTGTGGTGGGACATCCTTCCATAGTGGCAGAGAGCTTTAGACATTAATGTGTCAACAAACAAGGGAGAGACTTCAAGGCTTTTATGACCCAGTCTTAGAAATGCCAGAGTGTTACTCCAGCCTATCTTGGTCCAAGCTGTCATAAAGCCACCAAGATTCAGAGCGAGAGCAATTGGGCTCTGTGACTTGTTTGAGGAAAGACAAGTCCACGTTCTAGGTGAACATGTTGGATAGGAGGCATTACACATTGACAAGTATGATTTGCTGTAGTGTCAGATTCAAAGCTTTACTTTTAAAATGAGTTGAACACTGTGATGTTTATGCAATGTGAAGCCTGGTTATAAGTTAGACATGGGCGGGGGGGAGTTCACTGATTTTTTAAAAAATCTTTTAGAGTGTAAGAATGCAAAGATGATTAAGATTTGGTTCCTCCTTTTAGGAGAATAAAATTGAACTGTCTGGAATTTTTATAAGTTCCATATTTATATTTCATATCCTCTTGCTGGAGTTGAGGAGAGTTCGATGAGGTTAAGGAGAGGGATTGGCTAGATGTCATTGTATATGATAATATGGGCAATAGACTTGTTTATTCCTGTCTCCAAGAAGCTTCCTCTATAACTCAAGAGGAACATTTGATTTTAAAAACAGTTTTGAGAAGGCTCAGGAACATAGGACCACTACTGCTCCCTGCTGAGAAGTATTGTTTGAAACAGACCTCTATATTGCAGTTGTTACTCAGGAACTTAGAAACTATTCCTATACCACCTGAATTCTTCATTTTCTTGTAAATATCATGAAACTTTACGTTAAGAGTTACACATCCCCCACCTCCCTCCCTCCATCATAAAGCAAGTTTTTAAAAATATGTTTGGAAATTGATGCAGGAACTCAAAAATATTTAAGGTCTGTCCAACATCTCAGGTAAGGACATGTTACATCATTTTATTCTAGTCTCTTTAGTGGAAATAGTGATCTTGAAAAAAATTCAGGAGGATTCCCTTATTTCCCCACCTCCAGCTCCTATGGATGTAAGGATAGTGCCAAAATATCCCCAACCCTCTTCTGACTTAATAAGGTGCCGTTTGCTCTAACCAACACTGTTTCTTACTGTGATTGCATTTTCAACTTGCCCACAAATTCACGTGATTTCTTTGAGAGGTCTCAGTATTACATGGGGTGATTCAAAGAATTATGCCTGAGCCAGGAATTCTGAGTTCTCCCCCCATGTTTCTGTACTTCTGTATGTGGGCAGTTTGGGCTTCTTGTGGAAACATTAATGGTGTGAATAAGACGGCAACCCCAGCAGTCCCCTCCCAGCTCCCTAGCACTGGCAGGTGTTCAGGGAGGGTTGTGATCACAGCCTCTGTCTGAGCTCACCTTTGCAGGTAATGGGGCAGGTATGTGGCATTAAACAGCAGGAAGGCCATCAAAGGTTGGTAATTGTTTAACTCTTCCAGCACACACCTTTGAGTACTTGGGCCACACCCGTCAACCTGGCAGGACGTGCTGTGCATGACTGGACAGAGGTGCTTGATCTATGCAGAGCAAGGAATGGGTTTAGGCAGGAGCCAGAGCTGACACAGGGAGCCCAGCCTCTTATTTGCCTGAAATATCAGGACTCAAGTTCTGTTTTAGGAATGGAACTACTCATTAGCTGAGTGAGATGAACAGTCATGTCTCTTTTTGGCATCTCAGTTTTCTCATTAGCTTTCAGTGAGGAAATTAGGCATATTATGCCCAAGATAACTTTCAGTTCTGATTGGCTTGAGTCCAGTGGTTCCCAAACTGGAAGAACCATGAGCATCCAGACATGGAGGAGATCCATTCACAGTTACTAGTCAAGAAGATGTAGGCAGGGCCCGTGGATTTGTATTTCTAACAGTTTCTCAAGGGGTGCCAAGCTACCAGTTGGGGGCCCACACTTTGAGAGCCACTTTTTTGGTCTCTAGTGCCTGGCTGTGGTGTGCTGTCTTTCTGGCCACCTAACAGCATGCTATGAGGAGGGTTACTTTGCTCAAGGAATGAGGCCTCCTTCTTTGAATTTTTGTGGCCCATGGATATTACCATCTACCTCCCAGCAGATTGGCTGTCTTAGAACTAGGAGAGTTTGAAATGAGACAAAAAATAATGAGAGACAGCTAAGTTTTAGTGCAGTTCATGGGGCTATATGTTACCTGGTCCTATGTCTTGTGACTTATCCAGTACTTGTTCTTAAACACAAGAAACACTTGTGAAATGTTTATTGAGTGACAAATGGACTCAGTGGAAAAGAGGTTAAAGATGGTGCTCAGAGGAGGCTTATCTTTAGATGACTGTTGCCCATGCCAGTGGGTCCCAGCGGCAGATCATTCAGAAGCAGGCTGTCACCAAGTGACCAGTTTGCAATCCCTAACTGGGAGTTTCCAATTCTCCCATACCTTAAAGAGAAAAGGAAGAGGAATTATTAAACGTTCTCATTTTGCCTTAGTTACAACGTTGTTTATTATCTAATTGGAAATATTGTCATCAGGAACTATGTGGAACATGCTTGGCAGTTCATTCTTATTTAGAGAGTCACCCCTGGTAGCCACAGGGACTAATTCCAAGTCCCCACTAATACCAAAATCTGTAGAGACCCAGATGGTGCAGTATTGATGCGTAGCATATACGCATGTTCCCATATACTTTGAATAATTTCTAGATTAGTTAATAATTAATGTGCATTGTGAATGTTATATAGTTTTTATTCTTTATTAAGAGTGATGATGAAAAACACCCCACATACATTCTTATTTTTTTCAAACATTTTCTACCCAAAGCTGAGTGAACTCTTAGTTACAGAGTCTGAGATGCAGAAGAAGCTCTGCATTCCAGGAGCCCATGGTATGTTGCTTCTAAAATGGTTTCCAGTGACCTCCAACTCCTGGTCATTTGTCCCTTGTGTATTCCTCTCTTGGAATATGGACTGCATTGACTCACTTGTTTCTAACAGTCAGAAAATAGTAACAGTGCTGGGATATCACTTGTCTAGGTTATAAAAAACTATGACTTCCATCTTTTATTCTCTCTCTCTCTCTCTCTCTCTCTCTCTCTCTCTCTCTCTCTCTCATTTCACACCCCTGTTCTTCTCTCCCCTTTGTCTTCTCTTGCTCTCTCTTTCTCTATCTCTTTCTGACCTTTCTTCAGGATTAGCTGTGCTGATGAAACAAGAAAGACTCCCATGGCACGGACCTCTGGGTGGACTCCAGCTAATTTCCAGAAGAAATTGAGGCCCACACACTAGATATTAAGTTTGGAAGTGAATTCTTACCCAGTCAGACCTTCCAATGAGTCCACAGATGTGGCCAGGACCTTGATCACTGCCTTCAAAGAGACGCTGAAACAAAGGGCCCCGCTCAGTTACGACAAGATTCCTGAGCCACAAGCAGATAATAAATACACTGCTTAAGATGCTAGGAAAGGGTCATTTTCCATGCAGCACTAAGGAAACTAACATAGATCAGTTAGCATCTGGCTGTTTCTTGAGGACTTGGTAGTCAAAGTTGGAAAACTGAAATCACAAGACTTTTTTTTTTTCACAAGACTATTCTTGATGATAATGTGAAGACAGTCTGGACTAGTGTGTGAGAGCCAGTTATCATGTCTTTCTAACTCTGCACTCAGAGGTAGAATGTTAATAGCATGAAATCAGAATGATCAGAGTGTTTATGCAACTTACTGTATGTGTTCTGGATGTCAGAAAGCAATATAATTTTGAGATATAGGTTGCTAGCATGCCACTATACTTCAAAAGCTCTACTATAAGTCCTATTGTTGTTGAACATAAAAAAAAATAGTAAATTAGCATAATGGGTATCAGAAGTGGTTTTGCATTGGTTGCAAAGGAGTTGCCCAAGCTATATGGATTTTCTCTGGCAAGAACAAGGTGGGTGACCTGAGTTAAATTTCTGAATAGCATTTCAGCTTAGCATTAGGAAATAGTATTGTCTTCAGCTGTTGCTGGAAGGATTTTGCTTCTTGACTTGGCTAAATTTTGCCTCTGAAATACTCTTTATATCCCTCTCATCTTTACATCTTTTGGTAAAGCTTGGAAGAAGTTTCTGTCAAGACAAAATGTTAAGTCAGGAATTCCTAGAAATTGGTACAGTGCAAATGAACATTTGTGTTTGGGGAAAATGTTTCTGAGAATCAGTCTTATCATTAGATGGTATCTAGTGAGGAGGTTGAGGAGATTAATAATTCACTCTAATTATTGAAAGCTTCCAATACCAAGGGAGAAGGAACTAGTAATTTCGAATGAGCAAACTGATTTAAGTCAGTTTGCATTATGAACTGTTATAAATTCTCTAGAATACAGACATGCTATGAACCTTCAGTTCACAGTTTAAGAATTTGGAGGGTAGTCTTGGTGACTTACCCTTCACAAAGTTAAAGGACCCCAAGTCAGCTCTGACTCCAAAGTCCTAGGATTGACCTCTGGAATGGAGTTAACCTCTTCCCTTTTCAGTATCATAGTCTAAAAAGCCTTAAAGGGGAAATTCCAGGGAAGGAAACTTCACAGACTGGAGTTTCATAGCTTTCCCTGACAGGAAATGCCTACTAACCTTGAACTCCAGGGTTATCTGCTGTAGCCTAATGCCACTTTTTCATTTTCAGTTAAAAGAACAACTCTGTTCTCTGTCCATTGTATATTATACCTTGAGGATATTTTAGTTCTCCGATGTTGCTATAAAAACAAATGAATTCCCCAAAATAACAAGTCCTCCACCTTGAGATGGCCATTAGTCCTCCCGAATGACTCATTACGTAGTCATTTATCATGTTGGGGCGTCTTATTTTTAAGAAAACAATGCCCTAAACTATCATCCTATCTCACACACACACACACACACTCATAGTGACTGGGGCTGGTGCCAGGGACATGTATACAAATAGGCGAGCGTGGTGAAGTCCTGGGACCCACACACTGTTCCCAGGGGAAGTTACTATTTTCAGGGTTTTTACTGTGTCCAGGCATCATTTCTGTGAACCCGGCACTATGGATAAAATCCACCTAATTTTCTGTGAAAGGCATTTCCTGTTGAAAGCATAGATGAAAAGATCGCCAATACCCAAACCATAGCTTTTGCATCCCGAATGATCTTATGAATATGACTTCACCTCTTCGTGCCGTTTTCTTACCTGTGAAGTGGAGGCAGAAGTGCCACACAGCTCATATGTCATTACAAGGGTTCAATGAGTTACGATGTTTTAATGTTTACAGCAGTGCCCAGCACACAGAAGTGCTCGGTAAACACTATGGAACCTGCCTGTCACTACTGCTTCTTGGAAGTGCTCATGCTTGAAGCAAAGGGCGGCTTTGTGCTGTCCTGCTCATAGCCAACCTGCTTTTGTAGATTGCTCTGCTTGGTTGTCACAGCTCAGGCATGTTTCATTAGCTATCGATTGCTGTGTAACAAATTCTCCCAAATTTAGCAGGTAAAACCACAAACATGTATTATCTGGCAGTTTTTGTAGGTCAGAAATTCAGGCATGGTTAAGCAGCGTGGCTCTGGCTCCAGGTCTCTCATGAGGTTGCTGTCACGTTGTTGTTCTGGTTACAGTCACCCCAAGGGCCAACTAGGGGCGATCTGCTTCCAAGTTCACTCACAAGGATGTTGATTGCCTGTGTATTTTACCACATGGAGCTGGATGGCATAGGCATTCTTGTGGCAACACAGTGAGAGAGAGAAAAAATGAGAGGGGAGAGGGAGGAAGGGAGAAAGGAGAGGGGAGAGGAGGGGGGAGAAGGGAGAGGAGGGGGAGGGGAGGGGAGAAGAGA
>NW_004524636.1:5154780-5173450 GCF_000260255.1 Octodon degus
GGAGGGGGAGGGAGAGAAGAGAGAGAGAGGGAGACCTAAGACAGAAACTGAAATTATTTTTATAGCCTAATCTCAGAAATTACTTTTTATAACTTCTGCCTGTTAGGCTCACTAAAAGCACATCACAAAGGAGTAGAAAATTAGACTCCACCTCTGTGAAGGACAAGGGTAAAAATATGGTGAACTAGTCTTTAAAACCACAAAAAGTTGATTTTGCAATTTAGAGACCTTTGTACAAGGTCCTGAGTTCAATCCCTAGTACCACCAAAAACAAAAAACAAAAAACAAAAAACAAAAAAACAACCAAAAATAAAAAAGACAACAAAACAATTTAGGGACTTTGGAAATTTTAGAGTTTAAGTGTTCTTGGTGACCAACTGACATAAAAACTTGTCTCAAAAGACGATGAAAGGGGGCCAGTGAGATAGCTCAGCAGACTAAAGGGCTTGCTTAGGCAAGCACAGGGACTGCGGCTTGACCCTCAGCACCACATGCTGCACCAGCCCTTTCCCAGGGTGAGCTGAGCTGGCCACAGAGTCCAGGCATAGTGGCGCACGCCTGTAACCCCAGGACTGGGGAGGCTGAAAGCAGGAGGATCACTTTGAGTCTGACCTGTGTAGAGAGACCTACAACCACCAAATACATTAAAAAAAAAAAAAGACAGATAAAAAAAGAGAAAATCCAGTGACTTGTCCAAGGTCATAGCACTTGGCAGCCGTAGAGACTAGATTGAACTATTTTATTTTACTCTGTGTTACTATACCTTATTCTCAAGTTGGATTGTAGTCACTCTGTTAATATGATGGATTTTTGTAGTAGGCTAGGTTACTGGGAGACTGAAGCTTGTCTGTGGTTTCTTAATATCCAGTATAGTAGCATATAGACACGTAGACATAAGCAATATGTGATGTCAAATATATCTGGTAATATAAAAAGGTTGTCAATTATTACATTAGTTATTTTCATATTAATTTTATGTTGAAGTGATATCATTTTGGGTGGACTGGAATAAATCAAATATATTATTATTATTAAAATTTATTTCTTTTTAACGTGATTTTTGAAAACTTGACAATATGCATGGCATCATTTTATTTCCACTGCATCACGGCATTTCTGTCATTGCTTTAGATTTGCCAGATTGCTGTCTTCATTTCCAGATCTCTGATCTACCTGGGTCTTCACTGGACTCCTGCTCACTTTTGTATCTCCCAGTCTGGTCTCAAACTCGTACTGATCTTCCTGTCTCGGTCTCCTGAGTGCTAGGCTTATAGCCATGTGCCACGACACAATGATCCATCTGGGTGTGCCTGTGGATCCGGGGCCAGCAGATCATGTGGGGCCAGGGATTAAACTTGGGTCTTTGTGCTTGCCTGGTAGGTGATTATGCCTCTCAGCTATCTCCCCACCCTGTACCAGGGCCTTGCCTGGACTTCTATCCCTACCTCCACATGGGTTCCTGAGTCCAAGCAGCACAGACCTCTGTTCTTCTAGCCCAGTAGAAAAAGTGCTGTGACCTCACATGTCTGCTCCTTCACGTCCTTCCAATGGCCATGAATAACTAGGGACATTGTGGACAACTGTGCTGAGGGTTTCCAATAATATCAGTCTTCCAGTGAGCTTAAAGCCTGCCCTGAAGACTGAACTTTTACCCGAAAGCTGGGCTCCAAGCTTTCTCCTTCAATTTGGAAAGACCATGGCAGACTGAGAATCCCCTGCTGCACCCTTATATACTGCTCCCTTCCCCTCTCATTCCTCTTTCACCTCCTTTCCCCCTTCTCTTTCTCCTGCTCTTCTTCTTCTTTTTCTTTGCTTTTTATTTTCTCTTCTCACTCCCTTCCTCCTTTACCCCATTGTCTCTTCTTTTCTTCCTTCTTTTTCCTCTTGTCCTTTTATTTCTTTTGCTTTCTTTCATCCTTCCCGCCCTTCCTTCCTTCCTTCCTTCCTTCCTTCCTTCCTTCCTTCCTTCCTTCCTTCCTTCTTTCCTTCCTTTCCTCCCATGAATCAACACAGAAAAATTTAAGTCCAGATTTGGCCTTCAAGTCTTTTATAAATAAAATGACCAATTGCATCTCCCTGGCTGGACTGAACGTTTGGAAGCTTTGTTCCTGAGAGATGTTGAAAGACAAGCAACAGAGAGTCTTGTCATTTATCAAACAGGTTTTCATCCCTCTTGCTGCATGGCACTGTACTCCAAAGCTCTGTTCACTCCAGATTCTTGTCTGTAATTTGTCTTTTGTCTGGGGAAGGGAAATCTCACGTGCATGGCAATTCGAAGTGGTTAGTTTGCACATTCCTTCCAAACAGCTTCCAATGTCGTCTCCTCTACTTGCACTGATCAATGAGTGCACCGTGCCGTGTGCAGCCTCCTGCAGGCCTGGGCCCCTAATCACTCTTTCTGTTGACATTCCAGACTGCTAAGCTCACAAATGTACTGCGAGGACAGTAGCTCGAGGACACTTATTCCCTAAGAGAGAATCCTTGACTTTCACGGTATGTGACTTCGTTATTTTCCCATCCTTGTAAGGGCTTGACATTGTTTCAGAAAACAGTGCTGAATTGGGGAATGTCGTCTCTAGTTTCTTTTCACTGACCCGTGCCATTCAGTTTCTTCAGTCTCCTTCAAACCTTTTTAGGAATGAAGTGGGATATTAAATAAATAAATAAATAAGTGGAGCTGTCTCTAATGTAAAAGGAGGTTGGGCAATTTGAAGATTTGTTCTCTTTAAAAACACTGGAAGGTAAGGACTGAAAAGATGAAAAGTGCTGTATTCTATGTTTAGAAAGCAACATGTAATACACAAGAACCACTAGGGATGTATGATAATGACGGGAGGCTAGCAGTTGGAGAACCTGTGACTTGACGAAGGTCTAGAGTTTTACAAATTGTGTACCAGAATGCCCAAATCTTTCATTCCAGCTGTCATCAAAAAATATCTTTTCCAATGACCCAAACATTCTTGTGAGATCTACTAGGCATTAGGTATGAACCAGGTGTCATAAGAGCATAAGTAAAATGGGGAAGAGAGTAAGGAAGATAGCTTGGGTCAGAAAGGGTAGACACCTCCTCCCCATAGAATTTTCTAGAAGGCAACATTGTGCAACAACTAGTTGGGATTCAACTTTTTGGTTAACAAAACACAGAACCATATCTATGTCAAGTGATGGAGATTGGTGTTGAATTACTAAGGAAATAGTACAGACAGAAGTTGGTGCCTCCCATTGACCATGACACTGATTGTTAAGCATAAGGGTAGTGGTGGCCGAGATTTTGCCTCTGGAAGACTCTTGGTTTTGGTGTTCATGATCAGGAAAGAGGATGCTGGCATCTAGTGAACCTAATGTGGGGTGCTGCCAAGCATCCATTTGTAAATTGAACAAGTCCCAACAACAGACAGTCATGCAGGCCAAGACATCAAAATGCACCAAGGGTGAAAAGTGCTGATCTAGGACAAGAGGTGGCTTGCCACCTCCTACTCCCTGGCTTTTTTCCTGGGGATTGTGCATATCAAACAGGAAAAAAAAATGAAGACAACAAATGCTGACTTGTTTTTGTTTTTCACATTCATAGGCAAATTGTTTACTTGCTGGGACAAAAGGGAGTTTCAAGATTTCCTTTTGAAAAAGGGATCATAAGGGAAAGGACTCCTAAGCGACTTACAAGAAACAGGGCTGCTGACCATAAAACTCTGTGCAGAATCAGAGAACAGACTTTGGATTCCAATGGAGGTTCGTCTGGAAGCAATCATACAAAGACAGTGTCATTAAGCCCTGTGACTGGTAGATAAGGGTAAGGCTCCCTCATCTCCAAAGTTTAATGACTCAGTTGTGTACACTGCTGAAAAAATACCAATTCATTGTTTAAAGCCTTCCCAACAAGCACTTGTGGACACGTTATTGCTTACTACACTATCTTGGCCACAACCTTGCCATGCTTACCTGTGCCACCTCAGCCTTCACCCTCACTCCCACCTGTCAAATGCAATGGCTGCCTTCCATGCCCTGCTGTGTCTCCTGCAGTGGACTCTTACTAACCAAATCATGTGGCTTCTCCTGTTGTTTAACTTCTCCCTGGTTCCACTATTGGGAGGCACTGGCAAGACTACAAAGGGAAGCAGGAGAAAAGAGATCAGGATGTTGTTTTCCTGTTTCTACTCACCCTTGGTGCATCTTTCCTGGTGTTGGTTCTGGATACCCACATCTGTAGCTCCTAGCACCTGACACTTACCTGCTTTGTGGTTCTGGGTCTCCCCGAGTTCTGTAAGTTCTGCTTTTCTCCTTTTGCCTGACAGGTCTAAGAATGTCAGAAGCTGTTGCCAGTCTCAGAGTTCCTCAGTAGCTTTCATGACTTTCACTATAACTATCCACATCTCATAGAACACCAGAAATTGTCATTCATTGCTTGTAGAAATACAAAATGGTATAGCCATTTTGAAAGACAGTCAGCCATTTCTACAAATTAAATATAGCTTTGATATATGATTCAGAAATTTTGCTCCTTAACATTCACTCAAATGAGCAAATCCAAAACTTATTTCTACAGAGAAACCTACACACAGATATTTCTGGTAGCTTTATCAATAGTTTTTTTTTTTTTTTTTTTTTTTTCGGAACCGGGGATTGAACTCAGACCCTTGCACTTGCTAGGGAAGTGCTTATTCCACTGAGCCATCTCCCCAGCCCCTTTATCAATAGTTAATGAAAGCAAGTTGTCCTTGAATATGAGAATGTATGCAAAAATGGTAATCATCCATGCAATGGAGTATTATTTAGAGATAAAAAGAAGAAAGTCATCAAGCCATGAAGACAAAGGAGGAACCTTAAATATGTGTCGTTAAGTGAAAGAAGGCAGTCTAAAAAGATTACATGTGCTATGATTTCAGCTACGTGACTTAGCTGAAAGAAAAAATTGCAGACAGAAGAAAGATCAGTAGTCACTAAAGATACAGAGAAGGCAGGGATTTTTAAGGTGATGAACTAGTTGATGAGATAAAAATCATTAATCACAGGTCAAAATTCATAGCATGAATAGCACAAAGAATGTACTATAAGGCTAAATATAAACATTTTAGTTAGTAGCAATGTATTGGCATTAACTACCAATTGTGAGAACAGACCACACCCAATGCAAGTTGTCAATACTAGGGACATCTTTGCAAGTAGAAGAGGCAGTCAATGGGAATCCTCTACTTTTAGTTCAGTTTTTCTGGAGACCTAAAAGTGCTCTAAAGTAAAGCTTTTAAATAAATATATGGGAAGGCTACCCACATCTATATGCATATTCCAATCATCCTTAAAAATCTCTTTTCAAAGAAATTCTTGCCTTTTCTTCTCCTTTTTTGTTATTTCATTTTTTTCCTGCAAGGTCGGACTAAATTTTCCAGTCCGATCTTGAACTCAGAATCCTATTTCAACCTTTGAGGAACTGATATGTGCCACCATGCCTCACTGCAAGAAAATTGCTTTTCCACCAAATCCTTGATTATTGTCTGTTGCATTTAAAAATTTTGAAAACAAAGAAAATAAGTAAGATGCTAACACTACTAAATCCTTGTCCCTTGTAGAATACCTGTAAGATACCAAAATATTGGTTACTTTTTGTTTTGCAAATGTTACAAAGTCGATTAAAGAGAATAAAACTTGTACTTCCATGATAATCTCTGAGCTTTATCAAATAAAGAATCACCAGACGTTCAGGCTTGCCTGGAACCATTCTGATTTAGGGTTGTTTTCTGGAAGTAATTATTAACAGCCCCCCATTTTTCTCTCCGAAGTTCTTGGTTTGGACAATAAATTATATCAATGTGCTGCAGGGCTTTTCCTTAAGAAAGTAGTTGCAAAATTCTATGATGAAACTTGGAAGAGGGAAAGGAGAAAAGAGTAAAGGAGGGGAAAAGGAAATATTTATGTATACATACAGGATAGCTTAGATAATTGTACTGCTGATTTCTGTCAATCTATTGAAAGGAGCAGTTAATGTTTAATTTTATTCTCTCTCTTCCTATCAATTTTTAAATAATATTTGGCCAGTTTTGCATGCTTATATTTGGTCATCTGAGCAACTAATTTTAAGATAACAATATATAATACAACAACCATTGTTGAATTCCTGTAATTTTATTTAGCAAGATTCTGCATCATTTCTAATATTTTCTTTACTATTTTTTGTTCTCTTAAAAAAGTAAAGTCTATGAGAAGGTAAAAAAATATCGTGAAGGGCCTCGTGCTCTGTTTGGTCAATGTCTGGAACAGATGGAGTAGACTGAGAACAAAGGTGTGTCTACCAGGACCAAGTGTTCCAAAAACAAATGGTTTTATCAGATGAAACTCTAACCTAGATCTTAAAATGATTGAATCCAACTTCTGTGGTTAAAATAAAATCTGCTTAAATAGTATAAAGATTTGCTAAAGTTGAACTCCAGGCCATATGAGATACTCAAGAGTTTGGGTTATGAGAAGGTAGTTGTGAGGGGCTTCCGAAGCTGTCTATTACCAGACCTCAGACCAGGCACAGAGCACAGAGACCTCACTTCTACAGCTGTGCAGCTACCAGACCGAGGCAGCACCAGAAGGCAGTTTCTCACCTGCCAGAGCAGGGAACTTTACCTTTCGTGACCTACTCATTCAACAAATCCTCATTCTAGCTGAGCATTTCATGTGGAGTACAATGGGAAATAAAGACCGTAAAAGCAATTACAGTTTATTGGGAAGAGGCAACAACTAAATACTTGTCAGTGAAATAATTTATATAAAGATGAATACTGTGAACGGCCAAGATAGGACATCCCTGGTTAGGAGCTGGGGAGTCAGAGAACTTCTCTTCAGAGATGCAAGCTCAGCTCCTTGTGAGGTCAGGGAGCCAGCCATGTGACATGGTGGAGGGCCAGGCCATGGCCTTTCTGAAACTACTGCATAAAGAGCATGCCAAGAGGGAATATGATGAACATTTGAAATGTTTTTTGTTGATAAATGAAAAGGAAACCTGGATTTCCAGGGAACTTTTAAAGGCATTTCAAGCATAGGAAACAATTGCTTTCTTATTAGGAGTCATTTGTTTTTGATTGGCAATTGTCCTCATCAAAATGCAACCCCCAAACTATGCTGAATCATATTGACCTGTCCCCTTTATTCCAAGACTTTCCTCAGTTGCTGCTGCATAACAAATTAGCCCAAATCTTAGTGGCTCAAAACAATACAATTATTGGGCCAGGGTTTATCTCTGCTGCAATCAACATTAACTAGCTCAAGAGGAGCCCTGGAATCATCAAAAGAATGACATGTCTGGAAGATGCTTCTACCTTTCAGAAGAGGTCATGGCTTAGGCCACAAGCCTTACCTGTAGCTTAGCTTGTCCAGAAAACTTACATGTAGCCTTTCCATGTTGCGAGCTATCTCACAACACGGAAGCCATGGTGAGGTGGGGTGGCAAATGCTGAGTTGCTTTGAGTACTTAGCTTCAGAAGATGCATAGCATCACTTCAGCAGCAACATTTAGCCAGTTGTAGCAGTAACAGAGGCTGCCTGGGTTCAAGAGAAAGGAACAGAGGTCCCACCGGTCCTGTGAAGTCACAGTATAAGAAGAACACATGAGATGGACTGTATTGGGGTAGCTGTTTTGGAAAACACAATATTCTAAGAAGCTTAATTCTTTGACCTATGATAAAAATCTTCTACTTTTTCATTTTGCATAAATGAATCCCAGAAAAGAATATCAAGCAACCACAGAGGGTGGGTCAGTAAAAGGAGCTGAGTGGAAAAAACCCAAAATCTTCATTGGGGAGCAGGCTGATGAGGAAAGCTAAGCCTCATTCATTAGTAATCTTTGTCCTCTGTATTTGAATTAGAATGCGCCATGGTAAATAGACAAGTTTGGTTTGAATTAAGTAAAATAACTTTCCATATATCTACCTTCTTAGAAACTTTAATGTGCCTATGTGTGTCCTCCAAGAGAAAGATAGAATATGAAAATGGCTCCCGTCTCATTTGATCATGGAACTTTTACTACATGTAACCCTTCAACATTTTGCCAGTTTGTTTGAAGGGAGGTTACAGAAGATCTGTGGGGTGAGGGACTTCATGGCTTTATGAAGGGATAGAAATGTCTTCCAGAACAAAGCTGTGAAGGGAAGACAACATTTGTTTTTCAACCGTAGTTGGCAGAATGCTGTAGCCTCAGGTACCTCAATGAAATAGCTGATCTGAGTGTGTTGTTAAATAATGTCATGATATGTTAAATAACTATGTTGTACTTATTATGCCAGAATTTGAAATCAGAGCTCTTTAGCATGCATACTTTAAGGGGCTGCCCATGATGCAATCTTGTGGGGGAGAGGCGAGTCCATCTACTTATGACTCAAGATGTGATAGACAGAAAGAAGCCAAGCCAGTGAGTAAGGGACCATACATACTGCTGACTGAGCTCAACTTCACCCGACCTCATTTGGCCAAGTTCATTACCTGAGAGTATGAAATGAGGCAAAGGAGAACATCCTCCAAGACCACAGTAATGTACATAAGGTCTGTAGGTTAGAAATCTAGACCAAGCTCAGGATGCCAAGATTCCACTTAGAGAAAAGGGAAATACATCTGTGGAAATTAATGAGAAACACAGATACTCCATGGGAGTTCAGAACCTGGAAATTAGTGGGGCCAGAAAAAGATCCTGAGGAATATGACACAGGGCAAATTTCACAGGAGTCTGCAACATGATAGTAGGGTGGAAAGAGTTTGTTTTGTTTTCAGGAGCAAGAGGATTAGCTCCATCTCACCTACTGCAAAAAGAACATTTCAGTCCCCAGGATCCCGGTGAGGCCTCACTTAGATACCATCTCCACATCGGGCACCTCATGGCAGGAGGGGAGCAGATGACTTGGCTACAATTTCAGAACCAGAGGAATGTCTTTGGGTCTGGGCTCATTGACTAAATAAATAAAATATTTTTGGCCTCTGAGTGCCTTAACAATTACCCTAGGACATATTCGGGAAGACTATGAAACTCCTGGAAGATTCCAAGGGAAATGTTTCTGCCTATAAGTATATAAGGTTGAAATAGCCAAGGAAGGAAGTAGGTTATTGCTCTTGGAGAGTGTGGGATTTCAACCAAAGATCAGAGAAGAGAATCCAGCCTCAAAGTGCTTTAAATTTCACATGAAACCTCATGTGGACCACTTGAATGCATCAGTCTCTGGATGTTTCTGAACTTCAGTACTACAGTGGTTGATGATCTTTCAATGAATCTTCTCTGATACTGGCCAAGAGGGCTGGAAAAGATGAGATACCACATGTAAGTGAACAGCTAAGTGATTGCTGGCAGTCTTTCTTTCTTTCAGATTAGAAAAATGTGTTTGAAGGATAAGATGTATTAAACAAAAGGCAAAAGTGCTGTTTTGGGGTTAGACACATCTTCATTGCCTTCAGGACCACAGTCACATCTGTATGACTTCTTGCATTATTAGAAAACCCACTCACACACTGCAATAAGATGGCTCACTTTCACCCTCTTTGGAGCAGTTCCGCATGACTTTTTTCCACATCCTACTTCCACACTGCTCTGTTACCTGTCCTCTGATTTCCAGCTCTGTCCACTCCCTGCTCCCTCCTCCCTTTTTCTTCTCCTTTTCTCTTCCACCTCCCAACTCCTCTGCCTAGAATTCTCTCTTAGTAAGTTCAGGCTGCTAGAGGAAATAACCAGCGATGGGGAGGCAGAGAAGCAACAGGGATTATTTCTTGTCATGCTGGATTGGAAGTTCAAGATCAGGGTGTGAGCATGGTCAGGTTCTGGTGAGGAAATTCTCCCAGGCAAAGATGATAGTCTTTCCCTTGGATTCTCCCATGGTGGAAAGAGTCAGGGATCTCATGAGGGTCCCTTTCATAAGGGGCCTAATTTATGAGGGTTCTACTCTCATTAAAGGTTAAAATTTCAGCACATTAATGTGGGGGCCTAGGGCCACTCGGCCTACTCATCACTCTCTCCTCATTGCCTTCACCTGTACGCTCTACCATTACTTTTTATTTATCCCTCTTTGCCTTATCTAGTTCCCTTCTTCTAATCCTTTTGGTTATAAACCATTCTTTATATACAACAAAATTCCTTCCTCTGAGGGATGTGCTGGAAATATTCTTCCAATTCCGCAAAGATCTTGTGTGCAAGAAGAAATTATTTTCTGAGGAAGTTGTCCTCTCCATAAACAGTCAATATTCAGTCCAAATTTGGAGGGAAGAAATCGATGCCTTTTAGTTTGTTTGTTCAAAATTACTGAGTATGAAATAAGTACTAGAAAGAAATATGAAGATTTTCCTTCTTTTCTTGGCTTGTCAATGGACAGACTTCAGTAATCCTATATGAGAATGTGATTGCCAAATTTGTGGACAGGGATAGATTTCAGAAATTGGAAGATGGAAGTCAGAAAGCTCTTTTATCACTAGAATGTTAGGAATAGGATTTTGAAGTCAACATCTTAGCATAGAGAGAATTTGAATGCCTAGAGAGGAGAAGACGACATTGGCATCTTAGGCAGAGGATGCACTATCGCAAGAGACCAGTTTTGAGATTAATGGTCAGGAAGAAGAGTAATGAACAGTGTTGGAAAGTGTTAGAAGGCCAGTGCTGGAAGGCTTCAGTATAATAAGAGGTAACATATGAATAATGCTTATGTTTGAGAATTACGTCCAATGGAGTTTGAATCTACATTTCTCTGTGTCCTGGCTGAGTTACTAATGGAACTTTAGTCACTGATCTTTAAAATGAGACTAGTTTAGATCAAGAATGTCCCTTACAGGCCTTATTCACTCATGGTGGGCTTTGGAAGTTTAAGTTTACAGCTGAATGTGCTGTGAGGAGGTGGGGTCTGATTGGAAGAGGTGGATTCCTGAGGGTATGACTTGGAGGAGTCTTTCCCTTGCCAGTTACTTCTCTCTCTCTGGCCACCAGCATGTGAACAACTGTCCTCTACCCCTGCCCTCCTGCCTGACCATTTCTGTGTTTAAACCTGAAGAGCACAAGCTGAAATCTTCCTTTGAGTTCCCCTCGTTAGGTATCCTGTCCTAGTGATGAAGGAAATGTCCAAGAGCATCATGGCCATTTCTGTTATGAAAACTTTTATTTCTAAGTTGTAAACATTAAATCAAGTGATGACCAAGACGATCCTTTGAAGAGTTGCTACTATTTGGTAAAATCTTCAACACATGGTGGCTACACTCATGCTCGATGTTAGTATATTTGCTATGAGAAAAGAAGAGTGGGCTTGCCAGTGTCTCTGGGGTAGAGATTATCTGTGAGAGAAGTCGAGGTGAAGCTGTGTCCATAAACGACATAGGCATAAGAAAGTGCCACTAGGCCCCACTTCTCTACTCCTTTCTGTATTTTTACTCTTTACCCTGCGTATGGCGCTCTTCTACTGTGGGTGTGTACAGCTCCTCATCTCTGAGAGGGCTGATGCGATTGGTGGCAATTATAGCCAAAGAATGTGCTTACTAAAGTGTTTGTCTGATTAGATTTGCTTACTCTTTCCTCTCTGCATCCTCTCAAGAAAAACATGCCCAGCCAAGCCCAGAAGTCCCAAGAGAAGGGGCCAAGTCACCCAGAACAGACACACTCTCATAACCTAGTAGAGGTCAATACTGCTCAGCCAAGTGCTGCCTAAATCAGTCATTTCTGCCGGACAGCAAACATGTTCAGTCAATGCATACAAAAGCAGTTGTTTCAGTAACACTACTGTGAAGATAGAGAACTAATACACTGTATGTATGTGTGTGTACATAGACAGTATATCTATTCATAGATATTTATGTGAGCCTGCATTGTTAATTATAATATTTAATTTCCTGCTACCAGTATTTACTCTATGATAATATGAGTATTTAAATACTAAAACAAATTTTTTTGCAAGCTAATAACCCATATGTTTATAGGATTCTAGCTGATAAATAGTAAATATTTACACCTCCACAACACTAGCAAAGGTGTTTGTTTATGATTGTTAGCAGCTAGGGTATTACTTAGACAACTTTTTACTGGGCCCAGGCTGTTGCATCACATTCTCTGAGTACAATAGTATGGATTTTATCATTGTAAAACAATTTCTATTGTGAATCTTTCCCTTTTTAAAAATTCCAGTAGAATAGGAATGCTGTCATTCATTTCAATGGACACCACTTGGATTGCCACATCTAGAAGAGATTTAGGTATCAAACTTTTATTGCAAATTGTGTCTCAACAGTTATCAATACATTTGCCAAAAAGCCTCATCAGAATTCACACAAACGTGTGCAAATAGTGACAGTTTCTTGTCAGAATATGGTGCGGGTAGTGGTAAGGAAAGTGAAAAGGAAGAGAAGTTCAGTACCTCAGAGAAAAGAGTGTATGAGGGCCCAGAAGGGGTTTTGCTAAAACTCCAGCCCTTCTGTCTCAGATCAAATGAGAGTATTAAATAGAGACTTGAGCTGGCCATTGACTGTGTCTGTTAATACGGAGCACTTCAAGTAGAGCCTGAGAGAGAATAAAAGTTCAAAAGCTATGGAAACAGTTAGTGTGAAAACTTTGAAACAAAACAAAACATTTTAGCTGTTATTTTCTCCCTTGTTGACACTTGAAATAAGTCTTTACTATATTCTCCTACCTTTAAGGACAGGTAATATAGTAGATTCAACACAATTCATACCTACCATCTTTCAGTTAATTGGCCCCCAGGCAGATGATAGAAGTGCACAGCAATTGGTCTAGCTGTTCTCTCTTCTCCTCCCTGTTTGACTGTTCTTGATGAGTACTACATCTGTGACACTCTGTCAAGGCCCTGGAAGGCCAGCAGGTGTAAAGTTGCTCCCTGTCCTCACAGCTCAGACATAGATAGGCTGAAGCAATGAGGTACAGGTGTGTAAAGAGTGCCCGGCAAGAAGAGCAAGAATATCGTAAGGGACAGTGAGTAATAAGGCAGTCATTTCTAAGGAGAGATTGTCAGAAGTGGGCGGAGTGCTTCATCTTAAATAATCATCTTATATACAATTTAAAACCGATACAGGAGTTGTGGAGCCAAGTTGGTAGGCTTGCTTTCTAATTAAGAATGTAGTGGATTGAAGCATTGTTCTCAGCCCTCTGTGAGAACTCTGGGCTCTTGTTAAGTAATTGATCCACTATTCAGAACCTATTCTGTTTCCTGTCCTCTTGTCTTCTATCTGTCAATGGCATTAAATCTTTTTTTAAGGAGCAATAAATAACTAACTAATGAAGTTCATAAAAAATTAATGTGCTTTCCTGCTTCTCAGTTTTCTCAACTATAGAACTTGGATTAACCTAAACCAAAGGATTTTTTTTCTTTGTTCAGATGCTGTAAAGTTGCATGAGTAATTTTGGCAACTTTGTTCCTGAGAGAGAAACAAGTAATTAAGACAATATGTATCTGTAGTAGGTGTGCAGACTTCCCTTGTTAGAGAATAAGCACTTAGCCATCACTAGCTTCAAATACTGGACGGCTTAACTTGGAAGGCTCTCTCTCAAGGTGTTTATTTTGTTCTAAGGATAGTTAAGGCATATAAATAAATAAAGCCGTAAGTGTCCTTATGTGTCACAGAAATGATGATACACGTGTGCTCTCAGGGAACGTCACGTTTATTGACGGGACATTTCAATTGCACAGACTTCTGAGGACACACAGGAATTTTCAAGCACTTATGAACCACATGAAACATTATTAGGGGAGCAAAGACAAAATGTACGCTTATTCTTTAACTAAAAATACACAACCAAACACTCAAAGAAGTTCTATTCTGGCATCGTTACCCATCAATATTTATTTATTATCAATATTTACCAACTGCAGAGCTTCCCAGAAGGACCTGATTTTTTTTTTTTTTTTATGTTAGGATGATTGGTTTGGAGGAAGGAGGTAAATGGGTGGGGAGTACTAGAGGAAAGGAAATCTCACCTGGCAATGATAGAGGACAATAGTAAGCGTTACTAGGAGCTGCAGAGCTGTGATTTTCACAGTCTCATTCACTAGATTCTGGATGAAACACATTTCAGGTCATTTACTAATTCTAAATTACTAAAGTAACTTCAGTTACTTTAACCTGATGATATATTATCTCTGAGTATCAGACTATTTGAATGTTTGGGTGAAAGAATATTTGAGTGAAAATACAAACTTGCTAAAAAACAGGGTGGCATAAATTAAGAAATCAAGGGGCAGGGGAGAAAATAAAGCTACTGTTCCAGTGTCTAGCTCCACCTCAATGTTACTCATGAATGACTTGGACAGCCATGATCTTAGTAAAAATGCAAGCATACAAATGCTGCCATCACAACTGAAATTTCTAAATCAACTAAAGAAGCTTGCTCTTGAATAATGAGCTTAGAATTCATCCTCTAGTACTTGAATGATTTTAATGATCAATATAAGTATGTTAAATATTATTTTGATAAATATTTCAGGTATCTAAATACATCACTTATGTGGAACAAAGTGTGACAAAGGCTCAAGAGAGGAGGTGCTCTCTGATTAGCTCAGGAAGAAGCCCAGACCCAAGGTTCTCTTGGGTGTTGGTCTGAATAGAACCATCACAGAGAAGACACACAAACTTAACTAGACTCACAGGAGTGTTGAAAAGCTGATGTGTTCTAGAAACTTTGTTCTCTGTTCTGTTTTCTTTTTATTAGTACATGTTTGAATACATTCCTCATGGAGAGCTGGGATGTCAGTGTAGCCCTGCTTGATTCCTCTCACTTCCCTGTCTCCTCTTCATCCAGCCCTGGGTTCACCTTTAACCTTCAAAAGATCTGCTTCCCAGTTTCTCCTTATGTATCCTTCATTTTTCTCTTTAAATTTGTTGTGCTTTGGGTTTCTTCTATAAAAGAAAGGATGTGATATCTAATGTCTCTGTTTGATTTGCTGGACTTAGCATTATGGCCTCGAGGTGATTTCTTAGCTTCTCCTGCAGCTTTGGTTTTTAGGAATAAATGGAAATGACGATGAAGCCATACCCATGAGGACATGTGCAGGAAAGACACATTAGTATTCTTCAGCATGGAAACTTATTGTGTAATTTTTTTCAGTAAAATTGTGTTTGGTTTAAACCAGTAATTAAATTTGTAAAGCTCAGTGAGTAGTGAATAATGAGTTTCCAGAATTTTACTGAATGACAGAGGACAGATGTTTTTACATTGCCAGATAAAGCATGCGTGGGTGGTCAAAGACTATGCCAGATGTCCACTACTGGGTATTGGAAATAACTGAGACAGGAGTACCTATACATGGGTCAAGATCAAAATCCTCATTGTTTGTCATTTTACCTTCAGTGAAAACATTGTCCTCAGAGATGTCCAAATTAGAAATTATCCATTTCCTCTATATGGTCAAAGGTCCAACATTTTTTTAAATACAGAGAAATAATATCATTTGAATTTTTCTTCTATTTTTTCTATATCCTAGCCTTTCCTCTGAAGTTTACACTCCTGAGCAGTTGGAGATTTTTTGCTAACATAAATCATACGAGCCAGCTGTTGGGTAAATGCTAGAGATAGCCAGAATGAAATGCTTTCCAAACTAGACATTGGCCTAAGCTATGTCTTATATCCATTTTCTGGAGTCTGTAATATGGACATACAGATACATCTTTCTACTGAGAGAGCAGGGGCTAGGGAGGGGTCACATACTCTGATGCTCTTCCAGCAAGAGGAAAAGCAAGCCAAGGTCATGGGCAGAGAGAAGGCTACAGGGAAAGGAAGTCATCACCTGAACCCTAAGCATTTCCAGAAAGCTGAGAGGGGATTTCATTTAAAGCTCCTTTGATGGCCCCACAGAAAAAAGTAGCGAAAGTAACTACTAGTACCTGTCTCCTTTTATTCCATCCCTCTGTTTATTTTATTTTTATGTATTTAGTACAGGGTCTTAGGAGTCTTACTACACAGATGAGACTCATAGTGATCCTCCTGTTTTCAGTCTCCCAAGTGCTGAGTTTACAGGCACATGCCATCATGCCTAATCTCAGTCCCAATCTCAGCATGCCCTGGTGGCGGGGCCCGCATGGCACTCTAGGAATTGAACCGCAGTCCCTGTGCTTGTCTAAGTTCACTGAGCTATCTGGCCAGCCCCCTCTGTTTAATTTTGATTAAAATCTTAAATGTTTTCATTTGCTTTAGATTCACTTAAGACAAATAGAACCACAAAGTTCCTATCATAAAGGCTGATAGATAAGTAGCAATAGATATTTTTTATTGGCTACATCTTTATCCAGAAATTTAAAACCACTAAATTTGTAGGAGATCTTTCAGCATGGTGTGGTGCCTTCCATGATACAGATGGGCCTCTCTTTCCTTTGACTAGCTGGATTAGAAGCTATGCACGTGTTCCTCATGTCTGGATCTTGTTAATGTAAGAAGAGATACTGGATCTCACTTTGACGTACACTTCTGTTTGCTGAACAGGCTGCTCTGTTGCCCTGCTGCTGTGTCATCTGCTGCACAACAGGGTTGCTAGCACACCCCTTCTCTGCATGGCCTTCTCACCCATGGGCTTCCCACTGTGGGCAAAATGAAATCCACATTTGATGTTGAGCTCCATGATTTTTCTTGACCTTGGCTTGCTTACATCCTCAAACTCCCATTAAGCCTTCCAGTTCAAATCTGTGTTAAGGTCTTGGGCTTATGGTTCCTTCTTCTTTCTCTGCTCCTTTCAAAACCAAAGCTCACTTTCACCTCTTCAGAGATATGCTGTCACTGATCCCTTCTATCAAACATCCACATGGTCACACTCTGTTTCTGTTTTCTTTTCATCACCTATCACTCTGTCACTTTCTTATTTACTTGTCTCTCATGACAAGCAGACTATAGCATCCAAGACAGCAAGAGCCCGTCAACTGCTATATCTCCAGTAATTGAAACACTTCCTGGTATAAAGTTGGTATTCAATAAAGCATTATTGAATGAAGTATTAGATACTTTATTACTGTCATATTGTTAATACGCTACAGCCAGAATGGGTGGCCTCAGATAAACTCTTTGTATCACTATTTCAAATTCTGTTCTTTGTGATTGTCATGTCATCCCTCTGTCCCCTGCTACACCCTTTGTTCAGTTCACTGTTCACATCTCCGTGCAGCTGTAATCTCCAGGAAATCCCTCTTGGCTATCCCAGACAGGATCAAGTGTTTTCTCCATACTTCTTTGGGTCAGAAGTCAAGTGCACTAGTCACTCTGAGTAATCATGTGTTCACAAACCAGAAATAGTTCTATCTATTTCCCTTCCTGGAGTACCCATCATAAGGTCTGTCTCCTTGAGAACCATAATGCTTACTTATTGAATGCATGCATGTAAAATCAATGTTTTCAAACATGCTGGGTTTATTACCTTACCATGTTGTATGTATAATCTTTTTGACATTAATTTGTTGAATATATGAGTGCATAATTAGAATCATAGGATGTTTTCAAGCATGTCTTCATTATCCTTCCACATCTGTACATAAAACGCCCATGGTGTTCCATAGGGAAGGGATAAGTCATAACTCGGGTGCTTTTCTTTTATGTTCTCATTTAACCTAGTAATTAACACCTCCAGGGCTCTTATGTTTTGCCAGCATGGAGCTGAGGCCTGAGCTTAAATAATCCTCCTCCAGCTGCTCCAGGAGTTAGGGAATGTTGGCTCTACCATCATACAGTTGACAAAATCAAAGCTCAGTTGGCCAGCATCACATAGCCAGTGAGCTCTTGGGTCGGACTGAGCCTACAGTCATGGATGATAAGGCCTTGTGCAGTGGGCTACCCCACAGGTTCACAACACTAAAGGCCAATGGTAACATTTTCCTTTGTAGGCTGAATTGTTTAAAAGTAACATATCTTAAAAAATCTGATGAAATTACTCTTCCTCTGCCTAAACACTTTTCTAACCACAAAGACTTAAAAGTCTCTCTCCTGTAGCAATCCAGAGCTGATCCCGTTGACTCTACACTCACTTTTCAGCCTACTTTCCTCACAGTTCATTACCTTGAACCCAGCACGATATCCACTCAGAGCCTTTGGCTGGCCTCTTTCTCTATTGGCTGATTCATCTCCTAATCTGAACCCTTCTCACCCCTCCAGCCCCAGCTCAGAGATATTTTCTCACTTCCTTAGAGGAGTCAATCAAGGCCTCTGTGGGTGTCCACTGTAGTTCCCTTTTACATTAATTGTGTCTCTAACCAGTATGAATTGTATGTGCTGTTTTATCTCTCCATCTCTTTCAAAGGATAAATTTCCAAGAGCAGAATCTGGTCCTTTGGATCTAGAGCATTCTTTGGAACAGGACATAGTACCCAAAACTAAAACCAAAACAAACTTAGAAAAAGAAAAGAAAGGGCTGGAGGGATAGCTCAGTGGCTTAAACACCTGCCTGGCAAGCACAAGGTCCTGAGTTCAATCCTTGGTACCAAAACACAAAACAAAACAACAACAACAAAAAAAGAAAAGAAGTGCAAAAAAGAAGACCCTTGCTAAAAATAAAAGAATGTGCACACAAGAATAACCAAAATTAATTAATTAATTAATTAATTAATTGTATGTCAGGGAAGGGTCTACAAAGTGTTCAGGGTCTCACTAGTAGATTGGGCTTGTGGTGATCTGCCTGTTTACAGCCTCCCAAGAGCTGGGATTACAGGTGTGTGCTACCATGCCCAGTCTCTCTCTCTCTCTCTCTCTCTCTCT